>NW_024119010.1:0-17854 GCF_003073215.2 Triticum urartu
ACTGGTAAAAGCAAGGTATTGGGTCTAGGTAGAGTTGCAATCTCAAAGGATCAGCACATGGATAAAGTGATGCTTGTTGAATCCCTTGGTTTCAACTTAATGTCTGTCTCAATGCTTTGTGACTTGAACATGATTGTGATATTTGGAAAATATCGTTGCCTTGTACTTATGGAATCTAACAAGTCTCTAGTCTTTGAAGGGTACCGAAAAGATTATCTATACATGGTAGATTTCTCAGCAGGGCCACAGCTTGCCGTATGCCTTCTTGCAAAAGCTTCAGAGTGCTGGCTCTGGCATCGGAGGCTAGGGCATGCTGGCATGAGGAACTTACACACTCTCACAAAGAAGAAGCTTGTCATAGGCATCGAGGGCGTCAAGTTCAAGAAGGATCACTTGTGCGGTGCCTGCGAAGCTGGAAAGATGACTAGGGCCAAGCATCCCTCGAAGACAATCATGACGACATCTCAACCTTTCGAGCTGCTACACATGGACTTATTTGGCCCTACTCACTACTCTACTCTCACTACAACTGCTTGTCTCTATGGCTTTGGCATTGTTTATGACTATTCAAGATATACATGGGTTCACATAATTCTCTACAAGACTGAAGTGCAGGATGTCTTCAGACGCTTCGCCAACCGTGCCATGAACAACTATGGCGTCAAGATCAAGCATATCAGGAGTGATAATGGCACAGAGTTCAAGAACACCGGCCTCGACCTTTACTTGGATACATTAGGAATCACTCATGAGTTCTCAACTCCGTACACCCCTCAGTAGAATGGCATCGTGGAGCGCAAGAATAGAACACTCATTGAGATGGCTCGGACGATGCTCGATGAATACAAGACACCCGGAAAGTTCTGGACTGAAGCTATTGATACTGCATGCCATGTCATCAACCTTGTTTATCTTCACAAGCTTCTGAAGAAAACATCCTATGAACTCCTCACGGGTAAGAAGCCAAGTCTCAGCTACTTTAGAGTATTTGGTGCTAGGTGCTGGATCAAGGATCCACATCACACTTCAAAATTTGCACCGAAAACACATAAAGGTTTTATGCTTGGTTACGGAAAAGACTCGCACTCCTACATAGTCTTCAACCTCTTTCGCTATAAAGTGGTTGAAACTGTGGATGTGCGGTTCAATGAGACTAACGGTTCGCAAAGAGAGCACCTGCCAAATGTGTTAGATGAAGTTCCACCCAGTGAATCCATCAAGCT
The DNA here is from genome assembly GCF_003073215.2 of Triticum urartu. Lineage (NCBI taxonomy): Eukaryota > Viridiplantae > Streptophyta > Magnoliopsida > Poales > Poaceae > Triticum > Triticum urartu. The sequence continues at coordinate 1,224 of NW_024119010.1, forward strand.
AATGGGAACTGGAGAAATCATACCATCTAAAGCATAGCCTGAAGAGGAACTTATCATTTCTGCACCTAATCAACCGGAAGATAATGCTCAGCCTGAAGATAATCCTCCCAACGATGATAATGATCAGCAAGAACAGAATCTTCGTCCAGTTCATCCTCGTGTTGCAAATGAAGTACATATTGAGAAGATAATTGATAGCATCAATGCTCCCGGTCTACTCACTCGTTCAAGAGCAACACAACTAGGAAATTTCTGTGGGCACTTTGCTTTTGTCTCAATATCTGAACCTAAGAAAGTTGCTGAAGCCTTCAAGGAACCAGAATGGATTCAAGCTATGCAAGAAGAGCTTCAACAGTTCAAGTTGAACAATGTCTGGGAACTTGTCAAGCGTCCTGACCCCCGCAAGCACAACATAATAGGCACAAAATGGATATATCGCAACAAACAAGATGAGCATGGTCAAGTTGTCAGAAACAAAGCTCGTCTCGTTGCTCAAGGATACACTCAAATTGAAGGAATTGACTTTGATGAAACATTTGCTCCTGTGGCTAGGCTTGAAGCTATTCGCATACTGCTAGCCTATGCTAACCATCACAACATCTTGCTGTATCAAATGGATGTGAAGAGTGCATTTCTCAACGGCAAGATTGAAGAAGAAGTGTATGTCGCACAATCTCCTGGCTTTGAAGATCCAAAACATCCTAATATGGTGTACAAGCTAAACAAGGCACTGTATGGCTTCAAACAAGCCCCTCGCGCTTGGTATGACATGCTCAAAGACTTCCTGAAGAGCAAAGGCTTCAAACCTGGTTCCCTGGATCCCACACTCTTCACAAAGACATATGATGGTGAACTGTTTGTGTGCCAAATATATGTGGATGACATTTTCTTCGGCTGCACCAACCAGAAATACAGTGATGAGTTTGGGCACATGATGCAAGAGCAATATCAAATGTCCATGATGCGTGAGCTGAAATTCTTCCTTGGTCTTCAAATTCGTCAGCAAAGAAATGGCATCTTCATATCTAAAGAGAAATACCTCAAAGATTGCCTGAAGAAGTTTCGAATGCAAGACTGCAAAGGTTACACGAGACGCCAATGCCAACCAAGAGTCATCTGGGTCCTGACGCCAATGGTAAAGAGTTCGATCAAAAGGTATACCGCTCCATGATTGGTTCTTTACTTTATTTATGTGCATCTAGGCCAGATATTATGCTTAGTGTTTGCATGTGTGCTCGATTCCAAGCGGCACCGAAGGAATCGCATCACTTAGCTGTGAAGCGAATTCTTCGATATTTGGCTTACACCCCAACATTAGGATTGTGGTATCCATTGGGCTTAGAGTTCGATCTAGTTGGATTCTCGGATGCTGATTATGCTGGTGACAAGGTGGATCACAAGTCCACATCAGGCACATGTCACTTTTTGGGACGATCACTTGTCTGTTGGTCTTCAAAGAAGCAGAACTGTGTATCACTCTCCACTGCTGAATCTGAATACATTGCTGCTGGACCATGTTGCGCTCAGCTTCTATGGATGAAGCAAACACTCAAGGACTATGGCATTCATATGAAACAAGTACTACTCTACTTCGACAACGAAAGCGCCATCAAGATTGCCAACAACCCAGTTCAACACTCGAAGACAAAGCATATTGAAATTCGTCATCACTTTCTCAGAGATCATGTCATGAAGGAAGATATTGATATCATACACGTCAACACTGAAGAGCAACTGGCTGATATCTTCACAAAGCCCTTGGATGACAAAAGGTTTTGCAAGTTACGGTGTGAGCTAAATATCTTGGAATCCTCAAATGTCCTGTGATCAGGCACACATCCTAACACTTATGCATGTTGATGACTTAGATGTGCAACACACGAAGTAAAGTATATCTTCAATCAATGAAGACTTACATTCTAAGTGTGAATACATTAACGCGGAATTTGACTTCGGAGCGCCATGATAATTGTGCGCCGTGTCTGGGTCTAATACTTCCTATACGATGGGTAATGCCACCACCAAATTCTTCTGTTTGAAGTGTTTTTCTCATGGCGTTACATTTGTTATGTATTCGCATTTGGTTTGTCTTCAATTTCAACTTGTCTTCATGATTATCTTCACTATTTTGATTTGGTTGCATTCTGATATATATATACATATATTAGTGTTCTGTCCTCTACAGCATTCACTTATAGCTATGTCTTCTCGTTTGAATCTTTTGAACTAAGTGAATGTGATCGGACCCTAACCTCTCTATACTTCCTACCTCAAACTCTATCTATCCAAATCATATGCATTCTGTTGAAACTGTCGAATGTCTTCTCTGCGTCCTTGTCAGCGGAAGATACAGAGACAAACATTAAATCTGTTTTAAATGCTCAATTCTTATTGCCTGAAACCCGGAGAAGCCGAAACGACCATCCGACAGTCCAGGCGGGCGTGGGAACGTGGGACAACTCCCAATGTGTTGCATGTTCGCCACGTGTCCCTCAGATGTGAACCGCCAGGGGCACCTGCATAATTGCGTTGTGCCGTCCCTTTCCCTATAAATACCTATCCAATCGCGGTCAAAATCCTTCTTCCACCTCTCCACCTCGACAAACCCTAGCGCCAACGCTAGCTCTCGACGATGCCGGCGACAAAGCGCTTAGCTGCCGCGACCTCTCCGACGCCGTCTTCACGCCGGCCACGGACATCGTCTTCTCCGCCGCCGCCGTAGGTGTCCTCCGTCACCAAGTTAGGGCACGGAAGATCGAACTGCTCGGCCTCATCTTCTACTCTGTCTAGTAGTTCCTCGTGTGGTAAATTAAACCCCTCTTTTTACCATCTTTTTGATCCTATAGATTCATCCTTTCTACCAAAAGTGGTTTCTGCCTCCACAAATTTGGATCTATCATGTCTGCATCTCATATAATGCCTAGTATATTCACTTATGCTTCACATAGTTAGATTCCTCACTTGTACTTATTCTTGGATTTGTACAAATCTGGAACCAACTCTCAACATATAAGTGAATGTCTTCGCGCTATGAGGTCAATGTCTTCTAAACTGATTTATCTTCAAAATCTTCTAAGAATGCATATGACCTCTTCCCCTTCCCTCCCATCTCTAATGTTGTCACAGGTACATGTCCGTGGGAGAATCCCTTGGTTCTCATAGTCTGCATTCATTTGCAGAATTCTTACAGCATCACATCAACTCTCCCGAAGCCAGTTCCTGTCTGACTAGTAGACGGAAGCCTTTGACAGTGTTGGAGCCATTCAGTCTGAACTTCATGGCAATAGAGAAGTCTGCAAGGAAGGGTGGCAGACAGCTCCGTGGGAACACCTCAAGAGATTTTCCTCCTGACCTCTATGAGCTGGACAAGACAGATCCAGAGGAGGACTACAATCAGCGAAAAACCCGAATCCAATGGATTCGAAGATATTGGGCAGAACAATGGTACAAGTACAGGTTCGTGACCGAGGAATATGTTGAGAAGAATTCCATCAAGCGACCATGGGGAGACATTTTGTACAAAAATCTTCCACCCAGGTCCAGAGTTGAAGCCATTGAACAAGGCTTCTACCCTTGCATGGTCCGTGGACCACAGCCTGCAGATGCCGACCCATCTTCATTGCTATGGTGTCGTGATGACAATTTGTTCAAGCGCTACTTCCAGTTTGCCAAGAACTCGGCCAAAGAAAACAAGAAGTCACGGGGATTAGACTTCAATCCAGGCCCCTCTGCTCCTCGTGCCGATGGCACACGCGAAGCTGAACCCAATCTTGTTGGGCCCTTCTACAACCTAGAAGGTCTCATCACTCATATTATGGTTCAAGGGACACCCATGGATGAGCCTGCAGATGATGTTGATTCTGACGAAGCGCCTGCACCACCGAAGCCAAAGAAGCTGAAGAAACCTAAAGCTTCAAAACCTTCCCCTGCACCAAAAGCTTCGCGAGTGAAGCCTCTAGCCACTACTCCTCCTGCACCAATGTGCAGTCTGAAGATCTCTCACGCATCTGCAAGTCTGAGAAGAAGAAAAGGAAGCCAATGCACACCACTGGTCTAGCTCTGACCCCTGCTGCTGTTCTGAGGAACGAGAATGACGCCATTGATCTGTTAAGTGACGACGATCTTGCTGATGACACTCTTGAGCAGTTGATAAAGAGCAAGCAAGAGGCGGAAATCTTCAATGATTTGCCTCTCTTTGACGTGGAAGTATTGAACAACTTCATTGATGAGTGGTTTGACACCCCCAATCTCAGCTTTGACGATCTGCAACTTCCAATTGGCCTAAGCGTCTCCTTCCATGGCGCCATTGCTCCTGAGCTGGCTCTTACTCAGAAAATTGTTGAGCTGAAGCACAAAATCGGTTATGAAAAGGCTCAGTTCAAGAAGCACATGGCCAAGCTCAGCGTGGCAGACGTCCAGAACTTCAAGGTCATGCTGCATGAGCTCAAGGAAGCGTTTCACAAGAAATGTGATGAAGCCAAAGGTTCTCGTGAGTGCATGAAGATTCTCGCTGCCAAGTGTGTTCAAGCTTACAATGAAGCTGAGAAGCACAAGGCACTTGGGCGTCCGGGCATCGACCCTAAGATGGCTGCCAAGCAGAAGAAGAAGCCATCTGTGGACTAAACTGAACCATCCAGGCGGGAAGAACCTCGCATTGTTTTCCCAGCCAGTATGACAGGTGTGAAACCTAAGGTCCCCACAGTGGCTTCAGAGCTTCAGAAGACAAGGGCAGCTAAAGCCAAGGCCAGAAAGCGCAAGACCAAGAACATCACTGATGATGCTCCACCGACCAAGAAGCGCAAGACCAAGAAGAGAGATCGGGCTGCTCCCACAGAGCCCCTTGTATTCGAGCCGATTTCTGTTGCTCGTCCTGAATATGCACAACAAGAACGTCGACTGATAGTTCATGAGCCTGCTTCCACAGAGGCTCCTGAAGCTGAAGACATTCCAGCTGTTGACCCCACCGCAGCTGAAGACATTGGTCATCATGACAATGTTGAAGATGATGAAGTCCTTCCTCAGATCGAGGAAAACATGGTATCATCGCTTGTTCTTACAAACAGCAAACTCATCAGCATTGGTCGTCCATTGACGCCAATTGCTTAGGATGACTCATGGGTTGATCACCCACAAGACTCCCCCAATCAAGCAGAAACACCTGTTACTCCCCCAACTCAAGTCACCACTCCAGTGATTGAAGATGAAGACTTTGTGGCCCAACCAACTCCATCTCCACAAGCGTCGCTAGTGTTCCGCAGGCTCGCAAAGGACCAAGGCCACAGGTCTCTCTGTCAAGTGTTCCAGAAGGAGAAGAGCGCCAATCCGTTTCACGCCAAGTCTTTCCTGAAGCCTCTGCAACTGTGAACAACCACAAGACGGAAGCCAATATGGCTGAAGATATTCCGGCTGCATCAGCCGATGACCAAGTAGAACCAAGAGAAGAAGAAGAAGAACATGTTGCTACACCCCCAACCAACCAAGTTGTTCCCGAGGAGAATGTGTTCGACCCTCCAACTCCTGAAGTGGAGGTTAACAACATTGAGGCGGCCACCAACACCAACACTGAAGCCAATGACGTTGTCATGGCTAAAGCTAATGTGGCGCCTGAAGTCAATGTGGTGCCTGAAGTGATATCACCTGAAGTCAATGCTACACCTGATGCCTATCTGTAGTCTGAAGTCACTGCCACTGCCACTGCCACTGCTCCTGTACTGCCTCCCAGGCCACATACTATTGAGCAAGCATACAACTATGGTCAGCTGGTCACTGTCAGATGGCCTATTCTGGTTCCTCCTCCTGCTGCTGGTCCGCAATTTGACTATCATGTCGAGCACAGGACACAGGTCCAGAAGCCAAAGCCAAGACTGCCCAGGTTTCCAGGTACTGCCACTTCACCAGGGTCCTTCAACGCAAATGGATTCAAAGCGCACAACACTTTCTTTGATAGCGCCAAGAACCCCTATTCAAGGCCAAAGATTTCATCTGATCGGTTCTGGAGCTATCAGCAGCGCAGCTACTACTCATGTGTTCTCTATGATAAAGGGAGCATCTTCCCTCATATGCGTCTTGACTGCGAAGCCATTGCTGGATTGCCATGCCTTGAAGAAGCCCTTGACTGCTTCCGTGACGCTGGCTTGCTAAACATTGTGACTGATAAGGATCATTGGAATGAAGAACTTCTACTTCAGTTTTATGCTACCCTCCACATTCGCGGATACAACAGGGATCCGAAGACTTGGGTCCTTGAGTGGATGACAGGCAATGTCCATCATGAAGCCAAAGCTTTTGACATCATTGAGCTAACCGGCCTGCTCACTCCAGGAGAATTATATGAACCTGGTTGTCAGCTTCACCGCAATTCTTTGGAGAGTATCTTCCATAAGCCAGAGCCAAACATGAGCCAAATGCTGAGCATGATGAATCCCTCTGCCACATGATGCTGATTACCCAAAGGAGTTGTATGTCGAAGACCTAGAGTATCTGCCCCGCACCATTTATCACATCATCAGGCGAACTCTATGGCCTGTCAAAGGACATTCTTCAGCAGCAAAACTTGAAGGAGAAATGAAGACTTTGGTCTTTTATATCTTCAACGGCAGCAGCTTCATTGCTCAAGACTTCTTTATCAGGCAGTTGGCTGCATCAGGCTCTGATCTCTTTGGACTGAAGTTCTACGCTCCATGGGTTATGCGCCTCATCAAGCTTCATTCTGCTGTCAACTATCAGCCCTCTGCTCGCAACCATCTGATCTTTCTGCCAGAGGTTGATATGTCAGTTGAAGCCATATACCCAGAGCCTTCCAAGGAGCCTGTTTGTCTTCACAATGCTGATCACCAAAGCTTTACGCAACCCATTGAAGGAGTCCGGGCAGTCACTCGTGTTTATCCTTTGGCTGGCAATACACGCTTACCTCATCGTGGTCAAACTGAAGCCACTGAAAGCACTATTGCACAAAGGCCTCGGAAGCGATCTCTTGTTCTCAATGACCGCGAGCTTCTCGTTGCTCTACATCAGAAACAGGATAAGCATCATTACTGGCTGAAGCGGCAGATGCAAAGCCTCTTGGTAGATGTCAATCGCATTCGCAATCTTGCCACCAAGAATGCCTTTGTCACACATGAAACCTGTCGGAGGTCATGGAAGAGTTTGACATTGCTCAGTGCTGAAGCAGATCTTCAAGACGATGGCTTCACTGAAAGATTCAAGTTTGACTCCACTCCTCCAAGGAATGTTGTCTTGCGTCGAACTCCGTCTCTTGAAGACTCTGATTATTCCTGCTCCGCTGCAACGGTGAATGCCAGAGTGATCGATGATCAAGATGATGCTACTTCACCACCTCCAACTTCAGCGCGTATCGACACTGCACCAAGTTCGTCTGCACCGCCAAACCCCTACGCCGACCCTGCAACTTCTCCTACTCCTTCTGGGAACGAGTAGAGGCTCTATGTATTCAAACCTTTTTGGTCCTTACTGACAAGAGGGGGAGAAGCATATGAGTTGATAGTCTTCAATCGGGTCCATATGGGCGGTTGCTTTATATTTTGCCTAGTGTTTACAACTCTCGCTTTTGATACATTTGGTAATTTGAGTTGTAACACTTAAACTTTGATGGTCGTCTGCTACATTTTCTGCTATTCTGTGATGCGATGATAAATTCTGCATGTGCGATGATAAATTCCGCACTTAGTCATTTTGCAAACGTCCATTTTTCATTATGCATGTCATTATCTTTGTTATATAAAATCATGCATGATGAATTGTCTTCATAAGTTGAAGAGGATCTCCACAAGTACAACCTGCCATGTGCATTTGCATTCCAAAAGCACATTACTTATATGCACATCTTCAGGGGGAGCCTTTTGCTACTATGAAGACAATACCTTTATCCTTTACAATTTCACATACTTTTAGCCCCGTTGAAAACTGCAACTAGTTTGTCATCAATCACCAAAAAGGGGGAGATTGTAAGTGCATCTAGTGCCACCCCTAGTTGGTTTTGGAGTATTGACGACAAACCTGGTTGAGGGACTAATGTGTTTGTGAGAATTGCAGGATAACACCGGTAGTAGTCCCTCATTGATTCGGTTTACCTACCAGGGATGACCCCTAAAAATGTATGAAGACATTGAAGATAATGGTGGTATGTGAAGATATTCACATTGAAGACTATGACAAGAGAAGACATTGCGTGAAGACTATGGAGCACGAAGACTTAGTTGTTTCGTTGTTTCCTTTTCTTCTTTGTTGAGTTATAGGAACCATCGTACTCTTAAGTGGGGTCCCAGTGAACAAAGTCAGAGTGACTGAAGTGATGCTCAACCAAAATCCTATGTCTTCGAGCGAAGACAATGAGAGCAAATCTTATCCAGAGCTGGATGAGTTAGCTTTACTTGTAGCCCAAGTCAAGCTGAGTTAGTGCACGGCTTTTGTCGTTTGAGAGCAACCCATTTTTGAAGCTTTTGAGAGAGAGAAATCCTTGCGAGGACAAAGCCCAAACACCCAGAGCCAAAGAGTGTTAGGCATCACTAAAGTCTTTCTGTCCGCGTGACCTGAAGACTTGTTACACTTGAGGACTATGAATCCTCCATCCGGTTAGGCATCGCGTTCTAAGCATCCAAGAGTCATTGTGGATCGCCGGTGAACAAAGTCTGTGAAGGTTTGGAAGTCTACCTTGAAGACTTACCAGAGTAATTGGGCGAGGACTAGGTGTCCTTAGCTCAAGGGGAATAAGGTGAAGACGCGGTCTTCTGAGTTGAATCTCAGCCTCCCTAACCAAACGTACAGTTGTCACAGCAACTGGAACTGGTCCAACAAATCATGTGTCATCAACAAGTGACTAGTTCTATCCTCTCCTTCTCTTTACTTACAGTTCGTCTTCGTGAAGTCATTGCCTGATTGCATTACCTGTTTGACTTCACTGTGTGACTACTATCATTGTTTGGCTTCATACTGTCTTCCGTCCTGATCTTTGCTACCTAGCTGCTATTAGTCTTCGTGCTTTCACTTCATTGCATACTTGACTATGGCTTGCCTAGTGTAGTCTACCTTCCGCTGCATATCAATAGGTTCATTTCTATTGTTTGTCTTCGAAACTCTCATGTTTTGAAGACTTCCATAAAAATGGCCTATTCACCCCCCTCTAGTCGATAACTAGCACTTTCACTCTCCTTGTGCTATACTTGTTCTTTTAGTACCCCAAAAGATGGATCTTCCCGAATGTGTTGTTATTGCAGGCCTATTAACAACATCACCGTGAGGTATAGGCACCCCATACCTAGGCTTGATGATATGCCTGATGAACTTAGTGGCGCCACCATCTTTTCTAAAATTACTTGCGAAGTGGCTACCATCAAATTAGAATGAGAGAGGGTGATGAATGGAAACTGCTTTCAAAACAAAATCTGGTTTTTATGAGTTGTTAGTTATGCGATTTGGATTGACAAATGCACCTAGTACCTTCATGAGATTAATGAATCATGTGCTTAGTATCTTCATTGGCAAGTTTGTAGTTGTTTACTTTGATGACATCCTGCTTTATAGCAAAACTTTGGATGAACATGTTGAACACATCCGATGTGTGCTTCCTATCCTAAGAGAGGAGAAATTATATGCTAACAATGAAAAGTGCAAATTTCGCACAGACAAAGTTGTGTTTCTTGGCTTTGTTGTTTAAGGTAAAGGTGTGGAGGTTGATGAGCATAAGGTCAAAGCCATCCATGAGTGGATGCCTCCACAAAATGTAAGCCAAGTACGAAGCTTTCTTGGCCTTGCTGGTTTCTATCGTCGGTTTGTGAAGGACTTCAGCACCATTGCTGCCCCAATGAATGAGCTAACCAAGAAAGATGTTCCCTTCAAGTGGGAAAACACACAAGAAAATGCCTTCCAAGAGCTGAAAAAGAAATTGACATCTGCACCATTGCTTGCACTACCCAACTTTGGTAAGACTTTTGAAATTGAATGTGATGCAAGTGGTGTTGGTATTGGAGGCGTAATAATGCAAGAAGGTAGGCCTATTGCATATTTTAGTGAGAAGCTAAGTGGTCCAACTCTAAATTACTCAGTTTATGACAAAGAATTATATGCACTTCTGAGATCTTTGGAAACATGGCAACATTATTTGTGGCCTAAAGAATTTGTGATACATTCCGGCAATGAATCTTTAAAGCACCTTAGGGGTCAACAAAAACTGAACCATAGACATGCAAAATGGAGTGAATTCATAGAATCATTTCCCTATATTGTCAAGTACAAGAAAGGAAAAGATAATGTTGTTGCCGACGCTTTGTCTAGATGTCATATTTTACTCTCACAACTTGATACAAAAATTCTTGGGTTGCAAAGCATTAAAGAATTGTATGTCAATGACCATATTTTGCTGAACCACACTCAAAATGTAGTGATGAGAAAGGTTGGGAAAAGTTTCACTTGCATGATGGATTCTTGTTTCAAGCTAACAAATTGTGCATCCCAGATTGCTCTGTTCGCTTGTTGCTTTTGCAGGAGACTCATGCTGGTGGTCCCATGGGACATTTTGGAGCAAAGAAAACTGAGAGTGTGCTGATCGACCATTTCTTTTGGCCAATGATGAGGTGTGATGTTGAGCGCTATGCTCTATGTTGTGAGATCTGCCACAAAGCTAAGTCACGTTTAAACCCTCATGGACTTTATACGCCTTTATCAATTCCTAGTACACCTTGGGAAGATATTTCTATGGATTTTGTTCTTGGATTACCACGTACTAAGAGAGGGAGTGATTCCGTTTTTATGGTGGTTGATAGATTTAGCAAGATGGCTCATTTTATCCCGTGTCATAAGAGCAATAATGCTTCACACATTGCTGATTTGTTTTTCAGGGAAGTTGTGTGACTACATGGAGTACCACGCACTATTGTTTCAGATCGTGACACCAAGTTTCTGAGCTATTTTTGGAAAAGGCGAAGCTGGGAAGAAAGCTTCTCTTTTCCACTACATGCCACCCACAAACAGATGGGCAAACTGAAGTTCTGAACCGCACACTATCCATGATGCTAAGAGCAGTTTTAAAGAAAAAATTGAAGATGTGGGAAGAGTGTCTCCCCCGTGTGGAGTTTGCATACAACAGGGCGGTACATTCGACCACTAAATTTTGTCCTTTTGAAATTGTTTATGGTTTCAAACCTGTTGCTCCCATAGATCTTTTGCCTTTACCATTGCAGGAGCGAACAAATCTTGATGCAAGTAAGCTGCTGACTTCATGAAGAAAATTCATGAGAAGACCAAGGAAAATATTGAGAAGATGACTGAACAATATGCAAAACGACCAAACAAGGGAAGAAAGAAGGTGTTGTTTGAAGAAGGTGATCTTGTGTCGGTGCACCTGCGGAAGGATCGTTTCCCGAATCAACGCAAATGTAACTTGCAGCCACGTGGAGATGGTCCATTCAAAGTGCTTGCGAAGATAAATGACAATGCCTACAAGATTGACCTTCCGATGGATTATGGTGTTAGTCCAACTTTCAATGTGTCCGACCTATCTTCATACTATGGACCATCAGAGTCGAGGACGACTCCTTTTCAAGAGGGGGAGGATGATGAGGACACCACAATCATCGACAAGTCTCCAACAATTATAGGTCCAATCACATGAAGTCGCGCCAAACTAATAAGTGACCAGGTGAACGCTAACTTAAGTTTACCTTATAACCTTGATGACACAACTATGCTTTCATCCCCATTGTTGTTGGTTGAGCTTAGGTATCACATGGAAGAAATCCAACAACCTATGAGCTCTTGAAACAACCGGTTTGGAGGAATAACTCTGAAGAAAACAAGTTTCAAGTGAAGCTGATGCTATCAGTTTTTACCTCTGATGTTTCGTGGTGGAACACCCATATGGTGGAGAGACGGGGCCATAGGGGTACATCAATAGAAGCTAAATCAAATTATCTTTACAATGCAAAAAACCTCACATCATTTGAAGTTGTGAGTCAAAAGTACTAGTCATTCTCGTGGAAGGTGTCCAGGCTATCAGGGCTTCGTGAATTTCCGAGGAGCTCTCCAACAACTCCCAAAGTTGACTGCTTATTGCCCCAAGGTAGCCATGCAAACCTGCTTACTTTTGAAACCATTTTCACAACTAGCTAAGGGGGGTTGTCCCTGCTATAAGACCCCATCTCCCCCATCCTCTTAGGAACCTTTTGTCAAACCATTCAGCTACAAGCTTATGCAGCAAGACTGCTAGAGAGATCCGAGAGATCTTGCTACCTTTGCTCTTGTGAGTTCATTCGGATTCGTGAGAAGGAGCCTCTGGTTCCCCCTAGTTCATGCTCTACGGTTCCAGCCGTTTTGTGTGGATTAATCCCGGTTTGTGGTTCTGCAATTTTTCGGACAGTGGATTGGAGTTCTTGTAGCTTCGGTCAGCCATCCCCAACGTACATGTTGCATCTAACCTTGGCAGGTATAAAGCTAGTTATCCCGGCTGCTTGCAGCTAGTTATCCCTCCCGATTCGATCCTACGACATGAAGATCGGGCCACCCTCGGGCGTGAACTCGTTCATCGGGTTCCCACCTATCACTTCATATCTCTCGACCCGGGCATGAGCTTGGAAAACCATTCTCAGCTCTTGGAACATCTCATATGCTATGTGTTGCTTAAAACGCTTTTGGAGCCCCGATTCTAAGTTGTAAAGCATGCCGCACTAAACCAGGGAGTAATCATCACTACGCGACTGTCAGGCGTTCATAACGTCTTGAGTTGCTGGGAAAATGGGTGTGTCATCTACCGGTGCTTCAAGGACATATGCTTTCTTTGAAGCTATGAGGATGATCCTCAAGTTATGGACCCAGTCCGTATAGTTGCTTTCATCGTCTTTCAGCTTGGTGTTCTCTAGAAACGCGTTGAAGTTGAGGGCAACATTAGCATGGGCCATTGGATCTACAAGATAGATTGTAAAGAGAATTTTAGACTAAGTTCATGATAATTAAGTTCATCTAATCAAATTATTTAATGAACTCCCACTCAAATAGACATCCCTCTGGTCATCTAAGTGATACATGATCCAAATTGACTAGGCCGTGTCCGATCATCACGTGAGACGGACTAGTCATCAATGGTGAACATCTCCATGTTGATCGCATCTACTATACGACTCATGTTCAACCTTTCGGTCTCTCGTGTTCGGAGGCCATGTCTGTACATGCTAGGCTCGTCAAGTCAACCACAGTGTTTCGCATGTGTAAATCTGGCTTACACCCGTTGTATGCGAACGTTAGAATCTATCACACCCGATCATCACGTGGTGCTTCGAAACAATGAACCTTCGCAACACACTTAGGGGGAACACATTTCTTGAAATTTTAGTGATGGATCATCTTATTTATGCTACCGTCGTTCTAGGCAAATAAGATGTAAACATGATAAACATCACATGCAAATCATAAAGTGACATGATATGGCCAATATCATCTTGCGCCTTTGATCTCCATCTTCGAGGCACGGCATGATCACCATCGTCACCGGCATGACACCATGATCTCCATCATCATGATCTCCGTCATCATGTCTTCATGAAGTTGTCTCACCAACTATTACTTCTATTATTATGGCTAATGGTTAGCAATAAAGTAAAGTAAGTACATGGCATTTTTATTGACTCACAGGTCATACAATAAATTAAGACAACTCCTATGACTCCTGCCGGTTGTCATACTCATCGACATGCAAGTCGTGATTCCTATTACAAGAACATGATCAATCTCATACATCACATATATAATTCATCACATCCTTTTGGCCATATCACATCACATAGCATACCCTGCAAAAACAAGTTAGACGTACTCTAATTGTTGTTGCATGTTTTACGTGGCTATTATGGGTTTCTAGCAAGAACATTTCTTACCTACGCAAAAGCCACAATGGTGATATGCCAATTGCTATTTACCCTTCATAAGGACCCTCTTCATCGAATCCGATCCGACTAAAGTGGGAAAGACAGACACCTGCTAGCCACCTTATGCAACAAGTGCATGTCAGGCGGTGGAACCAGTCTCACGTAAGCGTACGTGTAAAGTCGGTCCGGGCCGCTTCATCCCACAATGTCGCCGAATCAAGATAGGACTAGTAACGACAAGCAAATTGACCAAATCATCACCCACAACTACTTGTGTTCTACTCGAGCATAGAATCTACGCATAGACCTAGCTCATGATGCCACTGTTGGGTAATGTAGTAATAATTCAAAAAAATTCCTACATGTCACCAAGATCAATCTAGGAGATGCTAGCAACGAGAGAGAGAGGGAGTGCATCTTCATACCCTTGAAGATCGCTAAGCGGAAGCGTTGCAAGGAACGCGATTGATGGAGTCGTACTAACGGCGATTCAAATCGCGGAAGATCCGATCTAGCGCCGAACGGACGGCTCCTCCGTGTTCAACACACGTAGAGCCCGGGGACGTCTCCTCCATCTTGATCCAGAAAAGGGGGTAGGAGAAGTTGAGGGAGAACTCCGGCAACACTATGGCGTGGTGGCGGTGGAGCTCGTGGTTCTCTGGAAGAGCTTCGCCAAGCTCAACTGAGGAGGAGGAGCTGTAGGAGGGGGAGGGCTGCGCCAGGGGCTGAGGTGCGGCTGCCCTCCCACCCCTCCTCTATTTATAGGGTGAAGGGGAGAGGAGGCCGGCCCCCCTAGATGCATCTAGAGGGGGGCGGCGACCAAGGGGGGTTCTTGCCCCCCAAGTTGGTGGGGGGAGGCGCCCCCACCCCTAGGGTTTTAACCCTAGGCACCTTGGGCCCCTTGGGGGGTGCACCAGCCCACTAGGGGGGCTGGTACCCACCCATATTCATCTCACTTGGTTCCCCAGGGCAGGTATCCCCTCCCAGTGGACCCCCGGAACCCTTTCAGTGGTCCCGGTACAATACCGATAACCCCCGAAACTTTTCTGGCAACAGACACTGGACTTCCCATATATAAATCTTCACCTCTGGACCATTCCGGAACTCCTTGTGACATCCGGGATCTCATCCGGGACTCCAAACAACTTTCGGTAACCACATACAATTCCCATTACAACTCTAACGTCACCGAACCTTAAGTTTGTAGACCCT
Source organism: Triticum urartu (assembly GCF_003073215.2). Lineage (NCBI taxonomy): Eukaryota > Viridiplantae > Streptophyta > Magnoliopsida > Poales > Poaceae > Triticum > Triticum urartu. The sequence continues at coordinate 16,307 of NW_024119010.1, forward strand.
ACGGCTTCGGGAACCATGCAGACATGACCGAGACACATCTCCAGCCAATAACCAATAGCAGGATCTGGATACCCATATTGTCTCCCACAAGTTCCATGATGATCTCATCGGATCAACCACGATGTCGGGGATTCAATCAATCCCTTATACAATTCCCTTTGTCCATCGGTATGTTACTTGCCCGAGATTCGATCGTCGGTATCGCCATACCTTGTTCGATCTCGTTACCGGCAAGTCTCTTTACTCGTTCCGTAACACATGATCCCGTGGCTAACTCCTTAGTCACATTGAGCTCATTATGATTATGCATTACCGAGTGGGCCCAGAGATACCTCTCCGTCATACGGAGTGACCCAGTCTCGATTCATGCCAACCCAACAGACACTTTCGGAGATACCTGTAGTGAACCTTTATAGTCACCAGTTATGTTGTGACGTTTGATACACCCAAAGCATTCCTACGGCATCCGGGAGTTGCACAATCTCATGGTCTAAGGAAATGATACTTGACATTAGAAAATCTCTAGCAAACGAATTATATGATCTTGTGCTATGCTTAGGATTGGGTCTTGTCCATCACATCATTCTCCTAATGATGTGATCTCGTTATCAACGACATCCAATGTCCATGGTCAGGAAACCACAACCATATATTGATCAATGAGCTAGTCAACTAGAGGATCAATAGGGGCATGTTGTGGTCTATGTATTCACACATGTATTACGGTTTCTGGTTAATACAATTATAGCATGAACAATAGACAATTATCATGAACAAGGAAATATAATAACAACCATTTTATTATTGCCGCTAGGGCATATTTCCAACACTGTCCGTTCCGAAGCGGTGGCCTTAGCCCTATTGGAGGCCGCCCACGACCATGTCGAGGCCACCCACGCCCAGCTCATGGCGGTCACCACACAAATCGAACGAAGCTTCTCCGACAACAGTTGGCAATCCACGGCCGAAGACTTGGCAATCGCCGAGAGCGTTCGAGCAGCCGTCCGTTCCTGCGCGGCATACCTTGCCACGATGGAGCCCGCCCAAGCCAAGATCGTGGCCGCCCACGCCAAGCTCGTGGCGGCCTATTCCAAATATATGGCGGATGCAGATGGCGAGATGCTTGCCGAGTTTGGTGCGATGGATGCCATGGAGCCCCTTCCCCAGGAGATCGTCAGGCGCGAGCTGTACATGGAGGAGGCGGCGGAGATCGACGAGCACCAGCCGTAGTAGTACTCTTTGTTTTGTTTAATTAAGAGCGCCGGTCTTTAATTTGTTAGAGTAATGTTTAGGTCAGCGAGCTTTGTTTAATTGCTGAAATTGCTCGATTAAGAAGTGTGGGTGTGCTGTAGTGTCCTTTGTGTACGCAAATTATGCAATGACGTGGATGACCACTGTAAACAGGAAAATTCGAACCAAAATTTTTCACGTTCAAACTCATCACACACGGGTTAAGCTATATGAATCGCTTGCAATGTTCACATATCGTACACAGTGCTGAATACGGGACCGTGTCTGATGACACTTTGCACACTAGTTTTTTTGCTG
>NW_024119011.1:0-8846 GCF_003073215.2 Triticum urartu
ACCGATTCAAAATTTTCGGCTTCCGCGGAAATATCTACCTCCCCCCTTACCAAAAGCCACATTTCCCCTATTTCAGCCTTCCTTTCCAAGTTGAAACCTTCACTCCTTGCTTGTAGTGTCGCCTCCTCGTCGGCGACCCTCCTTCACGCTGCTCGACCTCGTCTATCCAGGCAGGTAATCCACACCCGACCCCCATCCTCCTCCTCCTTCCACATCCCACATGCTCTGACCACCGGCACGACACCTTCCACCCAAATCACCGACCCATCCACCAAATAAGCACCGCCCTAAGCCATGGTGCACGCAGTATAGCTAGGAGCTCAAGGAGCATTTGGCAGCAAAGAAGCGAATCGCGGCCGCATGCACGGATGTCGCGATGGCTGGCATTCGTGCCGACCCCCAGATCTTGGAGGAGCACCTCACTGTCGAGGCCACCGTCGATGCCTCGCGCACCGATGCCACAACACGGTTGGTTGCTTTAAACGACAGTTCGTGGCATTTTCTAGAGGCCACCCTCGATGCCCTCGACAAAGACTTCGAGGTGTTTTCTCAGCGTGCACGTGCTTACCTCAACTCGAGAACCAACAGGTTGGTGCCTGGAGCGGCTCAGGCAACTCACCACTACGACAAGGGCACCCACGATGAGGAGGCCTCTCCCTCTTCCATGTCCAAGGAGCCAATCATCATCGATATCCCCGACAATAAGGAGTAGCTTCTCTTATTAGCTCACTATAAGGACCCATGTTCAGTTTGCTAGCTACTGCCTTTCCTTCACAAATTCTAGTGAATTGTGCTATCTACTTTTACCATGCCATATGTTGGTCTAGTGTATATGTTCTATATGTTGTGCAATGTGGTGCTCACTTATTAATTGTTTGGTTAATTAGTTTTCATGCTCAGTTAACTGTTGGTTCAATTATGCAAATGTGATGTTCAATTCTTCAGGGTGCAATTTTGTATTGTCTTCCATGTGAGAAATAAATCAAAATTTTCTTTACAAAATACATGATAAACAAATATAATTGCTATATTTTCAAGTTGTCAAGCATGCTTGGTTTGGTTAATTGTCTGATCTTCTAGTATGTTATACATTGTGCAATGTGGTGCTCAGTTAATGTTTGGTTCATTTGTTGTGGTGTTTAGTTAACTATTTGGTTCAATTCTCCAATGCGATGTTCAATTTTTGTGGGTGCATTCTATTATTGTATACCATGTGAGAAATAAATCGAATTTGGCTGTACTAAATACATGAGAAACAAATACAATTGCTATATTTCCAAGTTGTTAAGCATGCTTGGTTTGGTTAACTGCCTGATATTCTATTAGGAGTATGTTATATTGTGCAATGTGGTGCTCAGTTAATGTTTGGTTCATTTGTTGTGGTGTTTAGTTAACTGCTTGGTTCAATTCTGCAATGCTATGTCCAATTGTCGTGGGAAGAATTTTGTATTGTTGTGCATGTGAGGAATAAATCGAATTTGGCTGCACTTAATACATGAGAAACATATACAATTGATATATTTCCTACTTCTTAATCATGCTTGGTTTGGATAAATGGGTTTTCTATGTGGCTTGAATTAATCTGATGAATCTGCAATGTGCTTATTTTTCATCAACATATTTTACTAATAGCATGCGAACCCTCACTTAACCTGATCACTAACTACCTTATATGTGTTGCAGGGAAACAATGGGAAGCACTGAGGTTTACAATCGAGGTTTGCACATGCATGGTCCTTTGTCTAATAGCACATTATTGTGCAATTGCAAGAACCATTCTAATATTTAGGTTTTTAACAATTTGGTCTTGCACATGTAGGTCCTGCTATTAGAGGTTTTGACCCACTGTTCAACCCTTTTTGCATATGGGGAAATGAGTTGTCCATGAATATCAGTCAAGTCAAGAAACTCAGAAAGATTGTTAGGATAAAGAAATTAGCGACAAAAAAAACAAGATATTTGTCTGCACAATGAAGAAGACATCAGTTCACTACAGGATGGTACAAACTATTATACCTTGCCTTTTTTATTCCTTTGCCCCATTTCCAATATAGATAAGATATTTATGCACATGCTTGCTTTCAGGCCTTTCCAAAGCAGTTCACTGATGATTACCTCTCAAACCACCTGTATGGTCAGGAGGCGAGGAAGGTATTCATACACCACCCACGGTTCAATATTGAAGTGATCTTGAAGAGGACGAAGGATGGACGGTCAATCATCCACATGCACTGGCCTAAAGTTGCAAAGACCTTCAACATCAATGAAGGCTCAATATTCACATTCTGCTTCAGCAGTTTTCTAGATGAGATACATCTGTCTATGTACCGTCTATGATGCTAATTTCGAAAGGTTATAGATGTTGCATGTGAAACTTGGTGCTGGTGCAATTGTGTAATGGGGTAGCTTAGTGCTGAAGCTATATGATGTTGTACTCTGATATATTTCAATTATGATGATGAAAATGAAATATATTGTGTGCTTAATATGAAATGTTAATTAGATTAATAAATGGATTATTAATAATAGGATAATTAGCTTGCTAATTGGATTTTTCTGTTGCAAACGGTTATTGAGAAAACACCGTGGGCGATGACCCCATGCAATGCAGACAGTTTATAGGAATAAACCATGTTGGATTAATGAACAATTACACACGACATCCTCTTGAAAACTGTTTGCATTAGGCCACCTGGCGCAAACGTTTACCACATAAAAATTGAGTGTGATGGACAGCTTTTGCCACGCAGTTTCTTCTATGCACCGTGTGTGATGCATTCAATAACGCAAACGATAAAATTGTTAATACCATGTGCAATGGAAGTGCTATCACAAACGATTTAACGGGGAAAATTGTGTGTGATGTACCTGCGAACAGAAACATTTTCCTTGGAGCAACTATGTGGGAAGTATATACGAACGGAAACGTTTAGCAGGGACTGAATGTGTGGGATGAACTTATCACCGGAAACGATTCGCCTGTATAATTGAATTTTTTTAGCACTACTGTACGTATAACCGTATTTGATCGCTCGCTGGTCGCACACGACCTCATTTTGCCGAGCGTGTGTGCCAGGAGGGCATATCCCCGACGGTTTCTAGGTCGTGTGGGAAGGACCCCCTATCGCAGTCACTCACTAGGCGACGGTTTCAAATGCCGTCACGGAAAGGGGTTAAAAACCATTTGTATAGCACCTCGCTGTACTAGTGACATGTCGTAGTGGAGACCGATTGTCTGTAGGTAGTTAACCTCTGGAACACTTGCCGCAATTCTTGTTCAATCGTGGCATCGATTCTATTAGTAATTGGAGAACTTGCCTTAGCTTTTACTTCTTTTGTTATTTAACATGTAAACAGGTCAGCTAATCTTCCGGCTCATCTTTGCGCAAAGCGTGCTTGCTCGCTGATGATCACCGAGAGTTGGCTTGACTCTGAACCATCCTTCCTGATCAACAGTTTATTAGCTGACAAGACTATTTTGAGTTGAATAAAGTTCTCAATTTCCCCGCAAAAAAGCTTCCTTCCGCTCGTGAATCGCATGAGCCAGAGTCCGGGCATGACCCACCGCATGTCTCTTCTGCCCAGTCACCCATACGAGATGCGATGCGCCCTCGCCAGTTCGCCTTCGAGGTCCGGTAATCGCCGTCGATCCGCGTTGTACACGCTGCCCGGCCGGTCGACGTGCGGTTCTTTGATTCTTGCACCGTTGATTGATCAAGGTAAGCCCTAGCCCTAGGTTCAGTTCAACTTTACAATCTTCAGTTCTAATTTTTAAATTGGTGTTCTTTCGAACTTTCATGTTAGAAAGCAATGAGTTTTACTTTTTGATAATGCAAACAAGGTGTCTTTTGTGATGTCATATACACCGGGTAAATAAAAAAACATGGTGGTGTGGTTTCTCAAAAGGGAAACTAGGTCAAAAATAAAATGATGACAAAGTAAGGAAAAACCACTATTTCGACGCCAGTCGACCAAAACACCATTGAAAGGTGGAGCTAATGAAGAGATTATTTTTTTGGCAAAAATCTACACTTGGCAATACCCATGATTTTGTTGATTTGAACTAACTTTCTACGAATCCATCTAAAAGAAAGAGATTTACATATTTCCTTTGCTTTTTTGGATATTATCCCTAATGAGGTGATAGTTAGACGATTCCATGGAAAAAAACGGAAGGAGGTGATGTGCTCAAGGTTATTTCTCCCTAAATTTTAGATGTTTTCTTCTTACAAATTGCATGCCATAAATTGTATTCAAGATTAAAACCGGCATACTGATATTTCTCAATTTACCGGGTCTTAAATGATTAGTTTACTTTTACTTTGGCAATGAGTTTATCCTAATTATGTGTGATGAAATTATAATATATGGAAATATTTTTTCTTCTTCTTAGGCACTATATGTATGCTTGTGCACATGTGGATAGCTTTTATAAATGATTTAGCCATTAGTTCTTACACATATCCATACAAAAGAAGTCCTATACAGCTTTGCCCCCTCTCAGTTTTCATCCTGGATCCGCCCCTGATTATATCATCACTTTTATATACTTTTCATATCATTTATATTATTTTTTGGACTAATATATTAATTTAATGCCCCGGGTCAGTTCCTGTTTTCTTTTGTTTTTGGTTCCGCAGGAAATCAATATCTACAGAGGTCAAAATCACTTTCCGGTTTAATATGATTTTTTGGCCAACAAGGAATCCTAGAAGCTTTGGGAGAGATGGAGACGGTCAGCAGGGGGGCACATGGCCACCCTGCACGCCCTGGAGAGTAGGGCGCACCCCTAGGCTGTGTGGGGCCCACCTACACAGCCTTATGTCGATTCCACCGTCATAAATTCCTATAAATACGGGAACCATTTGCGATATCTTTAGAACAATTTTATCGCCGGCGCAAGTTCAGAAGGGATTTCTCGTGTTCTTCCTAGAGTCGATCTGATATCGGTGCGAGGGGAAGTTTCCCCATGATCCATTTGACATGGATCTCGGCTCTTCATTGCTAGCTGGATCGGGTACTTGGTCCTTGGAAGATGTCATTGTATCTTGACTTATGGTCGGATTCGACGGGCAACTCTCGTGCTTGCCCTAAACTAGGTTTAACATCGGCATCAGAATGAGTGCCGCATGCTAGCTCTCTATCTGCTTTGACACCCAGTTTAAGAAGACTAGCTTTCCGCGGGAATCCACGGTGTACTACAAGTTGCCGAATCTGATGACTTAGCCTAGAGCAAAGGTTTCCACCTGGCCTAGGTAGCCGGTCAAATCAGCAAAGAGGTTGATGCTGCCGAAGACAAAGATCTGGCCCGATACGAAGGTCATGCCGGTATTGATCTGCTCGATGATCTTGATCCCCATCGAACCTATGTGACTCCTTAGAGGGACCCGTATGGGCCACCAAGGGCATAGTTAAATCTGGCAGATCTCGGGTAGGGGTCCCGAGCTAAATGTCTCGACATGATGGTGATAGGGGCACGGGTTTTTATCCAGGTTCGATCTTTCCTAAGAGATAAAACCCTACGTCTTGCTTGTGTTTGTGTTGATTTGGGATAGAGTACAAAGTACAAGTGATCTATCGCGATATCATTGTATGTCGTCTACGAGCCCTATCCCTTGGTTTATATAGGTACCGGGGGGTCTAGGATCACATCATAGCTGGTTACATACAAGAAGATCATGTTGTAGATGACTTCTAATGTCTTGGAGTATACGTCAAGTCTTCAAGAGTCTTCCTTTTTATACGCCATGGGCCACCTCTACGTGGCCCACTGGTGAACCGGCAAGGGGGTCCTCGGCTTGAAACGTTTTTCTTTTACATAATACGTGTTTTTTAAATTTTTAGTTGACTAACTTTGTGCAATGTGTACAGTTGGAAGCATGCAAACAAGGGGGGTCTTCATCTCTTCTCTTGAAGTTCCGTCGCCGGCTACAACCAGGCATTGTAGCACCGTCAGACTTACGAATGTATTACGGTTCTAGACGCGTTGTACATAGGGTGCACGCGGCACAGTCATCTGCATATTGTTTTTTATAGAAATATCTGCAGATTGGTGCGTGAGCCGTGTGTCGCATGTGTGTGCCGCGTTGGAGGTTTCTGTCGAGCCCAATTCTCCTTCCTCCCCGGGAAAGGCAAGAGCACACGGTCCCTCGCATCGGTCGTGCCCCCGTATCGTGGAAGCGGTATAGTGTCCCAAGCCCATTTTCTCAGCGCCAGGAATCGGACTCGAATCGAACTCGGCAGCGTTAGGGTCCGTCCGTACATCAGACTGGAATCCGGAATCCGGACGGCTATTCTGGCATCTATAAAAGGACAGACATGCATTAAGCCTTCTTCCTAGTTTGCGATACGCAAGAAAAACATGGCGTGCATCGCTGCCCCAGCCTCGTTCGCTCCCTCCTTTGCTCCTCAATGCAGCAGAATCCCATTTGCGCCTCTGCTCAGCTCCATCTTGTTGTCAGCCTCATCCTATCCGTTCCATCCGAGCCGCCTCATGGTGAGGTGGGAAGCTCCTCCCGCGGGGTGGTTGAAGCTAAACTTCGACCGATACGTTTATCATGACGGGTCCGTCCGGCCAAGCATGGGCGGTGCCATCCGAGACTGCAACGGCCACGTCCTCGTCGCCTTCGCCGAGTCGGCAGAGCACTCGACGGTGGGGATAATGCAGAGCTGGTCCAAACCATTTTGGGGCCCGTGAAGATGTAAAATAACTATTTTTTTGTACTAAACTTTTATACATATTCTAAACTAGGTGACCATATGATAATTTTAATTACTACAATTTTTATTACTCAATCACATAAGAATGTTTTCAAATAATATATTCATTATTACACAATTGTAATGTATATCTATGAAATTTTTGGTTCTGCAAAATTTAAATTGTATGATTTATCAAATCTCCGGTAAAAAAATCTTCAAATTAATTTTCTAATATTGCACAAACTATATAGTGTATATACGTATTTGTGTGTGTGTGTGTGTGTTTGTTCGTATATCCTTTAATATTACTGAATAATATGGTAGATATTTCTATATCATACATACGAACAAATATTTTAATGGTGGTTTCTAGTATCTATTAGGCAACCATATTCATAGAAACTTTTAGGGTATAGCAAATGTGACATAGAAGTTGGGTTTAGTAATAGAATCATCGAAGAACCAAACATGTTGATTATACTTTTGCGCAAGATTTTATTATCTGACATGCCCATCTACATTCAAATTGGTTTGCCTCTGAATGGTATAAACTATTAGTATGTGCTGTGCATTTGTGCTACTTCAAATTAAGGCTCTATTTTATGTGTTTAATAATCTTTCAGATATAATGTATAATTGTATAGTGTTACTAGTTTAATTTTTAGTGGGGCCCTTCCCTCTTGAGGACCGAGACGGTCACCCCTTTTGCCCGGCCTATGGGCCAACCCTGGGATAGTGGAGGCGCGGGCACTGATCCATGGGCTGCGGCTCGCCATGAGTTGCTTCCATGGCGGGCTAGTGGTGGAAGGTGACGACCAGGTACTGGTGGAGCTCCTGACTGGCAAGGAGACATAGATGCGCATACCGCTGTCCATGCAACATGAGATCCTCACGCTGCTTGAGCACTTCTCGACGTACTGATGACCCACAAGTATAGGGGATCAATTGTAGTCCTTTCAATAAGTAAGAGTGTCAAACCCAACAAGGAGCAGAAGGAAATGACAAGCGGTTTTCAGCAAGGTAATTTCTGCAAGCACTGAAATTGTCGGTAACAAGTAATTTGATAGTAAGATAATTTGTAACGAGCAAGTAACGGTAACAGTAAATAAAGTGCAGCAAGGTAGCCCAATTCTTTTTGTAGCAAAGGACAGGCCAACAAGATCTCTTATAATAAGCAAAGCGTTCTAGGGCACACAGGAATTTCATCTAGTCATTTTTGTCATGTTGGTTTGATTCGCGTTCGCTACTTTGATAATTTGATACGTGAGTGGGCCGGTGCTTAGGTGCTATTCTTACTTGAACAAGCCTCCCACTTATGATTAACCCCCTCACAAGCATCCGCAACTACGAAAGAAGAATTAAGATGACAATCTAACCATAGCATTAAACATATGGATCCAAATCGGCCCTTACGAAATAGCGCATAAACTAGGGTTTAAGCTTCCGTCACTCTAGCAACCCATCATCTAATAAATACTCTACAATGCATTCCCTTAGGCCCAAAGATGGTGAAGTTTCATGTAGTCAACATTCACATAACACCACTAAGGAAATCACAACATACATATCATCAAAATATCGAACGAATATCAAATTCACATTATTACTTGCAACATGACTTCTCCCGTGGCCTCAAGAACAAGGGAAACTACACACAAATAATTTTCATGCTCAAGATCAGAGGGATATTAAATAGTATAATGGATCTGAACATATAATCTTTCACCAAAGAAACCATCTAGCATAACCTACGAGACGTAATCAACACTACTAGTCGCCCACAGGTACCAATCTGTGGTTCCGGTACAAAGATTGAACACAAGAGATGAACTAGGGTTTGAGATGAGATGGTGTTGTTGAAGATTGGCCTCCCAAAGATGAGAGGGTTGTTGGTGACGACGATAGCTTCGATTTCCCCCTTCCAGAGGGAAGTTCCCCCGGCGAATCGCTCCGTCGGAGGGCAAAAGTGCTCCTACCCAAGTTCCGCTTCGAGACGGTGGCGCTCCATCATGGAATTCCTCCCTTTATTTCTTTCTAGGTCAAAAGACCTTATATACCAAAAGATGGAAGATGGGCACCAAAGGTGGGCCAAGGCCCCCACTACCCACCAGCCCAACAGGGTGGGGGGGGGGGGGGTGGGGCGC
>NW_024119012.1:0-18565 GCF_003073215.2 Triticum urartu
GCTTTCGGGGATGCCTGTAGTATACCTTTATAGCCACCCAGTTACGTTGTGACGTTTGGCACACCCAAAGCACTCCTACGGTATCCGGGAGTTGCACAATCTCATGGTCTAAGGAAATGATACTTGACATTAGAAAAGCTTTAGCATACGAACTACACGATCTTGTGCTAGGCTTAGGATTGGGTCTTGTCCATCACATCATTCTCCTAATGATGTGATCCCGTTATCAACGACATCCAATCCCCATGGTCAGGAAACCGTAACCATCTATTGATCAATGAGCTAGTCAACTAGAGGCTTACTAGGGACATGGTGCTGTGTATGTATCCACACATGTATCTGAGTTTCCTATCAATACAATTCTAGCATGGATAATAAACGATTATCATGAACAAGGAAATATAATAATAACCAATTTATTATTGCCTCTAGGGCATATTTCCAACAGTCTCCCACTTGGACTAGAGTCAATAATCTAGTTCACATTGCCATGTGATTGACACTCACAGGTCACATCGCCATGTGACCAACATCCAAGAGTCTACTAGACTCACTGATCTAGTTCACATCACTATGTGATAAACACTCAAAGAGTTATGGGTTTGATCATGTTATGCTTGTGAGAGAGGTTGTATTTCGCAAAACTTTATATCTTAGATGCTGCTACCACGTTCCACTTGGAGCTATTCCAAATTATTGCTTCATTATACGTATCCGGTATCTCTACTCAGAGCTATCCGGATAGGTGTTAAGCTTGCATCGACGTAACTCTTTATGTCGAACTCTTTATCACCTCCATAACCGAGAAACATTTCCTTATTCCTCTAAGGATAATTTTGACCGCTATCTGGTGATCCACTCCTAGATCACCTTTGTACCCTCTTGCCAGACATGTGGCAAGGCACACATCAGGTGCGGTACTCAGCATGACATACCGTATAGAGCCTATGACAAAAGCATAGGGGACGACCTTCATCCTTCCTCTTTCTTCTGCCGTGGTCAAGCTTTGAGTCTTACTTAGCTTCACACCTTACAACTCAGGCAAGAACCCCTTCATTGACTGATCTATTTTGAACTCCTTCAAAAACATGTCAAGTTGTGCGTTCTTTGAAAGTGTCATCAGGCATCTTGATCTATCTCTATAGATCTTGATGCCCAATATGTAAGCAGCTTTATCCAGGTCTTCCTTTGAAAAACACCCTTCAAACAACCGTTTATGCTTTCCAGAAATTCTACCTCATTTCGAATCAACAATATGTCATCCACATATACTTATCAGAAATGTTGTAGTGCTCCCACTCACTTTCTTGTAAATACAAGTTTCTAGCAAACATTGTATAAACCTAAAAGCTTTGATCACTCCATCAAAGCATATATTCTGACTCCGAGATGCTTGCTCTAGTCCATAGAAGGATCGCTGGAGCCAGCATACCTTTTAGCACCCTTAGGATTGACAAAACTTTGATTGTATCACATACAACTCTTTCTTACGAAAACTGGTAAGAAAACTTGTTTTTGACATCCATCTGTTAGATTTCATAAATGAAAAATGCAGCTAATGTTAACATGATTCCGACGGACTTAAGCATCACTACGAGTGAGAAATTCGCATCGTAGTCAACTCCTTGAACTTGTGAAAAGACTCTTTCCCACAAGTCGAGCTTCATAGACGGTAACATTACCGCCCACGTCCGTCTTCTTCTTAAAGATCCATTTATCTCAATGGCTTCCCGATCATCGGGCAAGTCCACCAAAGTCCATACTTTGTTCTGATATATGGATCATATCTCGGATTTCATGGCTTCTAACCATTTGTCGGAATACGGGCCCACCATCGCTTCTCCATAGCTCGTAGGTTTATTGTTGTCTAACAACATGATATCTAAGACAGGATTACCGTACCACTTAGGAGTAGTACATATCCTTGTCGACCTACGAGGTTCGATAGCAACTTGATCCGAAGCTTCATGATCACTATCATTAACTTCATATTCAACAGACGTAGGCTCCACAGAAAACATCTTTCTATGTTGCATCACTCTCTGGTTGAAGTAAAGGTTCGACAACCTCATCAAGTTCTATCTTCCTCCCACTCAATTCTTTCGTGAGAAACTCCTTCTCGAGAAAGGACCCGTTCTTAGCGACAAACAATTTGCCCTCGGATCTGAGATAGAAGGTATACCCTACTGTCACCTTTGGGTATCCTATGAAGATGTGTTTGTCCACTTTGGGTTCGAGCTTCTCCGGCTGAAGCCTTAAGCATCGCAGCCCCAAACATTAAGAAACGACAACTTTGGTTTCTTGCCAAACCAATGTTCATACAACGTCGTCTCAACGGACTTAGATGGTGTCCTATCTAAAGTGAATGCAGCTGTCTCTAACGCATAACCTCAAAATGAAAACGGTAGATTGATAAGAGACATCATAGATCGCACCATATCTCATAAGGTTTGATTACGACATCCGGACACACCATTACCCTGTGGTGTTTCAGGTGGCTTCAACTGTGAAAAAATTCCACAATGTCTTAAGTGTTTGCCAAACTCATAACTCAGATATTCTCATTGATCAGATCGTAGGAATTTGATCTTCTTGTTATGATGATTCTTAACTTCACTCTGAAATCGCTTGAACTTTTCAAATGTTTCAGACTTGTACTTCATTAAGTAAATATACCTATATCTACTCAAATCGTCAGTGAAGATGAGAAAATAGCGATATCCACCGCACGCTTCAATTCTCATTGGATCACACGCATCAGCATGTATGATTTCCAACAAGTCACTTGCCCGTTTCATTGTACCTGAAAGCGGGGTCTTAGTCATCTTGCCCATGAGGCATGGCTTGCATGTGTCAAGCGATTCAAAATCAAGTGACTCCAAACATCCATCGACATGGAGTTTCTTCATGCATCTTACGCCAATATGACCTAAGCGGCAGTGCCACGAGAAAGTGGTACTATCATTATTAATTCTACATCTTTTGGCGTGAACATGTGTATTACCACGACCGAGATTCAATGAACCATTCATATAGGGTGCATGACCATGAAAGGTATCATTCATGTAAACAGAATAACCATTATTCTCTAACTTAAATGAATGACCGTATTGCAATAAACATGATCTAATCATATTCATGCTCAACGTAGACACCTGATAACATTTATCTAGGTTCAATACTAATCCCGAAGGCAGATGGAGCGTGCGATGGTGATCTCATCAACTTTGGAAACACTTCCAACACACATCGTCACCTCGCCCTTAGCCAGTCTCCGTTTAGTCCGTAGCTTTTGTTTCAAGTCACCAATAATAGCAACTAAACCGGTATCCAATACCCAGGTGCTACCAGGAGTACTAATGAGGTACACATTAATAACACGTATATACTTTGTTGAAGTTTCCACCCTTCTTATCTACCATGCATTTGGGGTAATTCCGCTACCAGTGACCGTTCCTCTTACAATAGAAGCACTCAGTCTCGGGTTTGGGTTCAACCTTGGGTTCCTTCACTGGAGCGGCAACTGGTTTGCCATCCATGAAGTTTTCCTTCTAGCCCTTGCCCTTCTTGAAACCAGTGGTCTTGTTAAACCATCAACACTTGATGCTCCTTCTTGATTTCTACCTTTTGCGGTCTTAAGAACCGCGAACAGCTCCGGGATCAACTCCATCCCTTGCATGTCATAGTTCATCACGAAGATCTAGTAGCTTAGTGATAGTGTCTAGAGAACTCTATCAATCACTATCTTATCTGGAAGTTTAACTCCCACTTGATTTATGTGATTGTAGCACCCAGACATTCTGAGCACATGCTCACTAGCTGAGCTATTCTCCTCCATCTTGTTGGCAAAAGAACATGTCAGAGGTCTCACACCTCTCAACACGGGCATGGGCCTGAAATCCCAATTTCAGCTCTTGGAACATCTCATATGTTCTATGGCATTCAAAAAGCCATTGGAATCCCGATTCTAAGTCATAAAGTATGGTGCACTAAACTATAAAGTAGTCATCAGGATGTGTCTATCAGGTGTTCACAACATCCACAGACGACGTTGTAGGGGTTTGCACATCGAGCGGTGCATCAAGGACGTAAGCCTTCTGTGTAGCAGTGAGGACACTCCTCGGACTACGGACCTAGTCCGTATCATTGCTTACAATATCTTTCAACTTGGTCTTTCTCTAGGAACGTATTGAAACAGGGAGCTACAACATGAGCTATTCATCTACAACATATTTGCAAAGACAATTTAGACTATGTTCATGATAATTGAGTTCATCTAATCAAATTATTTAATGAACTCCCACTAAGATAGACATCCCTCTAGTCATCTAAGTGAAACATGATCCGAATCGACTAGGCCATGTCCAATCATCACGTGAGACGGATGTAACACCCTCGATGCGACTATGTCTCCCACGTGTCGAGGCATGACTTAGAGGCATAATCGCATTGAAGGCATATGTCGCAAGTCAGGCAATCTTCACAACATCCCATGTAATATAGATAATAAAAGGGGAGATAACATAGTTGGCTTACACTCGCCACGTCAATCAAGTACATAGATAACATTACAACATCCAAACACTCATGGCCCGACTATGGCGCCAAAATAAAAGATAACCCAACATGCGACACGGTCCCGATCACCCCCAACTGGGCACCACTAGTGATCATCAGGAAAGGAAACATAGTATCGTTGAGAGTCCTCGTCGAACTCCCACTTGAGCTCGAGCGCGTCACCTGGAGCGAAATCATCAAGCCCTGCATCTGGTGTAATAGTAATCTGTGAGCCACATGGACTCAGCAATCTCGCACCCTCGCGATCAAGACTATTTAAGCTTAATAGGTATGGCAAGGTAAATATATGTGAAGCTGCAGCAAGCGACTAGCATATGTGGTCGCTATCTTGTTCGCAAAAGAGAGCGAGAAGAGGAGGCAAAGCGCGAGCGAGAAACTAGAGAGCAACCTGCGCAAGCATTACTCCAACACCGTGTTCACTTCGCGGACTCCGCCGAGAAGAGACCATCACGGTAACTCACACTGTTGATTCATTTTAATTAAGTTAAGGTTTAAGTTATCTACAACCGGACATTAACATTCCCATCTGCCCATAACCGCGGGCACGGCTTTCGAAAGTTCAAATCCCTGCAGGGGAGTCCCAACTTAGCCCATTACAAGCTCTCACGGTCAACGAAGGAATAGACCTCCTCCCGAGACGTTCCGATCAGACTCGGTATCTCGGTTCTTCAAGACACTTCGACAGGTTAAAACAAATCCAGCAACACCGCCCGAATGTGCCGACAAATCCCGATAGGAGCTGCACATATCTCGTTCTCAGGGCACACTTAAATAGGTCAAGCTACGAGTAAAACCAACCCTCGAGTTTTCCCGAGGTGGCCCCGCAGGATGCCTGGTTTGGACCAACACTCAGAGGAGCACTGGCCCGGGGGGGTTTAAATAAGATGACCCTCGGGCTCCGGAAACCCAAAGGAAAAAGAGGCTAGGTGGAAAATGGTAAAACCAAGGTTGGGCATTGCTGGAAAAGCTTTAATCAAGGCGAACTATCAAGGGGTTCCCATTATAACCCAACCGCGTAAGGAACGCAAAAAATCCGAGAACATAACACCGATATGACGGAAACTAGGGCGGCAAGAGTGGAACAAAACACTAGGCGAGAGGCCGAGCCTTCCACCCTTTACCAAGTATATAGATGCATAAAGATAACATGGCAATATAATGATATCCCAACAAGTAAATAAATGTTCCAACAAGGAACGGCCTCCAATCTTCACCTGCAACTAGCAACGCTATAAGAGGGGTTGAGCAAAGTGGTAACATAGACAATCAACGGTTTGCTAGGACATGGTGGGTTAGAGGTTTGACATGGCAAATTGGGAGGCTTGAAAGCAAGTGGTAGGCATCGTAGCAGTGGCATAGCAAAAGAGCGAGCATCTAGCAAAGCAAAGATAGTAGTGATTTCGAGGGTATGATCATCTTGCCTGCAAAGTTGTCAGAGTTGACTGGATCCTCGAAAGCAAACTCAACGGGCTCCTCGTTAGCGAACTCGTCTCCCGGCTCTACCCAAACAAGACAAACAAGCAACAAGTACACAATCAACCACGTGCAAGGATCAAACAATATGATGCAAACATGGAATGCTATGCGGGATGCGATGCGGGATGCATATGCAAGATTTGACAAGGAATGCATGAACCTGGCCTCAACATGGGAATCCAAGTGTGCCACTGGAAAGATGAGATGAAATCGCATGAAAACGACATAAAGAATGCCGGAATAGGAGTTACGGTTTGGAAATGGCAAGCAATTCAAATATGACCACGTTCTGCGATTTACAGCAAGTAGCCATCTAAATGCAACAAGATGAACATGCTACAGCACCCAAACATGGCATCAAAATACATGGCAGGGATGCATTCATGATGCTTAACAAAAGTCTAGCACTGAGCTACGGCCAATTCATCCATTAACAGGTTCAAACAAGCATGGCAAAAATGCATATGGTAAACAGATCTCAGACTTAGTGAAATTAACACTTGTCTGGAATTTCAGATCAGATAGCACTCTTCGGAGCAGCAAAACTACATGCTACAGGACCTGAACATGGCAAAGTAAAGCATGACATGGAGCTACTCAAAGAGCTTAACAAAAGTCCCTTAGTGACCTTGAGCCAAAAGGGATCAGAAAATACAATTGTAAGCTTGTGAACATGGCAAAAACATAATCAGTTCTCAGACTTTGTGAAAAACTGGAGCATGCTAAAACAGATATCAAGTAGGCATGTTTACGAGCTCGATGCACTCGCTACAGAGTAAGTAATGACAAGCTAAGAATACACCCATCAATAATACACAAAATTCAAGCTAGACATGACAAGAACAATAACATAGCATGCACGGATCAACTACAACATCCTCGGCAAAATCGCTAACAAGTAGACAATCTGCCCAGATTCACGAAGTAGCAAAAGTAGAGCTCGATTGACTCAAGCTAGGGTGCTCCATAATTGCACAAAAAGACATGGATGGATAGAGCACTACAAGATTAACAAAACATCCTTACTGACCATCCTCAAAGGAGGCACGGATCACTAGGAAATAGCATGAACATATGGCCATATGAGATAAACAGCTCAAGGACTTGGTGGAAATGCTAAGTCCCTGAAATCAGCATTACCAAGAGCCTCACTTTGCAAGCTCGTGCTAGTCACCACACACATCAAAAAAATACATGGGTTGCACCTCTGGAAAGATGGCAAAACCCTTAACAAAACATATGTAGAGCTCATGGGCATATCATGCACACAATAATCATGGCAAAAATGACAAATATCTAAATGGAGCAGCAGATCTGACAAATATCTCAAGTAGCACTCTTCTAACAGCATTTCGGGCATCAAGATGAACTCAAATGAAAATGATGCATTGGAATGAAATGATGTGCTCTCTGAGGCGAACATTTTGATATGCTATATGCCCAAAACGGAGTTACGGATGCAAAGTTACGATGCGATGAACAGGAGCATATGAACTAGGGTTTTGGGAGAAAGTGAACCACGTCTAGATCTGGATCTGGCGCGTTTCCCGAGGTTGGCCGGAGTGAGCTCGCCGGAGTTTGAAGTCGGTCGCCGAGAGAAGACAAGCGGTGGCCAGAGCTGTCGAGGACGTCGGATCCTGCGAGGCCTCCAGCAATGTGGTGCGGAGGAGACCGGGACGGCGCGCTCGGGCTCCCTGGCGGCGGCGCTTGGCGATGGGGGCAGCGGCGGCCGGCGACGTCGGGCGGTGGTGGCAAGAAGGTGCGGCGGCCGGCGACGAACTGCGGCGGCGCGGAAGGGAAGGCGGCGACGCGGCTTGCCGGCTCGGGGGAAGGAGCCGGGCGCGGGGAGGCGCGGCCGGGCCCGGGGAGGGCCCCGCCCGGGCCGGCGGGCCGCGGCGGCGAGGCGGTGCGTCGGGCACGTGGCAGCCTACGAGTGGCTGCGGGCGGCGGCGAGAGGCGTCCGACGCGGGCGACATGTCCGGCGCGGCGCGAGGAGGATTCTAGGGTTAGGGTAGGAGAGGGACCCGGGATTTTGGGGAGATTTATATAGGCATAGAGGGGAGCTAGGAGAGTCCAAATGAGGTGCGGTTTTCGGCCACGCGATCATGATCGAACGCTCTAGATGATGGAGCGGAGTTAGGTGGGTTTTGGGCCAAATTGGAGGGGTGTTGGGCTGCAACACACACGAGGCCTTTTCGGTCCCTCGGTTAACCGTTGGAGTATCAAACGAAGTCCAAATGATACGAAACTTGACAGGCGGTCTACTGGTAGTAAACCAAGTCCGCTTGGCAAGTCTCGGTCCAATCCAGAAATGTTTAAACCCCACACATGAAAGAAAGCTAGAAATGACCACCAGAGGAGAACGAAGCGCCGGAATGCAAAACGGACAACGGGGAAAACGCTCGAACGCATGAGACGAACACGTATGCAAATGCAAAGCACATGTTGACATGATATGATATGCATGACAACGACAACAACACACGGAGACAAAACCCGAACCTAAGGAAATAAATATAACTTAACGCCGGAAACGGCAAGAGTTGGAGTACAAATTGGGAAAGTTACATCCGGGGTGTTACAACACTCCACCACTATGAAAGGATCTCATCCCGAGATCTAGGACTGAAAGAACGCTAGGTACTCAGAACGGAGGTGATCCTCGCGTTCCCAGGTAGCTTCATGGTCGGAATGGTGTGACCACTTGACTTTGAGAAATTTGATTGACTTGTTGCGAGTCTTGCGTTCAGTCTCTTCAAGAATAGCAACTGGGTGCTCACGATATGAAAGATCTTCTTGGAGCTCAATGTCCTCGAAGTTGACGGTGCGGTCAGGAGTCTTGAAGCACTTTCAAAGCTGAGAGACATGGAACACGTCATGAACATTTGCAAATTTTGAAGGAAGCTCGAGTTGATAGGCGAGGTCGCCTCTCTTGCTGACAATCTTGAAAGGTCCCACGTATCTAGGGGCAAGCTTCCCTTTGATACCGAAGCGACGAGTACGTTTCATAGGAGAGACACAAAGGTAAACATGATCTCCGATCTCGAAAGCCAAATCATGGTGCTTACTATCATAGTAGCTCTTCTGGCGGGATTGTGCCACTTTGAGGTTATCACAAATGACTTTGCACATTTCTTCTGCTTCTATGATTAAGTCATTACCCAAAAGCTGACATTCACCGGTTTCAGACCAGTTGAGAGGGGTACGACACTCCCTGCCATACAGAATTTCAAAAGGGGCCTTGCCCGAACATGGTTGAAAACTGTTGTTGTAGGAGAATTCAGCATAAGGAAGACAATCCTCCCACTTCATGCCGAAGGAGATCACACAAGCCCTGAGCATATCTTCAAGAATCTGGTTGAGACGCTCGACTTGACCGCTTGTTTGAGGATGGAAAGCTGTGCTGAAGAGGATGTTCGTGCCCATGGCCTTCTGAAAAGAATCCCAAAACTTCGAGGTAAAGATGCTGCCACGGTCTGAAGAGATCAGTTGAGGAATACCGTGCAGAGAAACAATACGAGAGGTATAGAGTTCCGCCAATTGAGCTGCAGTGGTCGACTCGTTGATAGGAAGAAAGTGAGCCACTTTGGTGAGTTTGTCGATGACAACAAATATAGCATCATTGCCACGCTTGGACTTTGGAAACCCAGTCAAGAAATCCATTTCAATGTGGTCAAACTTCCATTCTGGAATGGCAAGAGGTTGGAGGAGACCAGCTGGCCTTTGGTGTTCTGCCTTCACTCTTCTGCAGACATCACATTCATTCACGAATTGAGCGATCTCGCGCTTCATTCGAGTCCACCAATAAGCTTGCTTAAGGTCCTGATACATCTTCGTGCTCCCAGGGTGGATGGAGAGGAGAGAATTGTGAGCCTCGTTCAAGATCACTTTACGGAGGTCACCTTTGGGTACAACAATACGATCCTCGAAGAAGAGAGTGTCCTTGTCATCAAGGCGGTAGCACTTGTACTTGGACTGACTCTTGGCAATCCCAATCTTCACCTTTTTCACCATAGCATCAAGAAGCTGGGCTTGGCGAATCTGGTCTTCTAAGGTAGGAGAGACTTGAAGGATGGCGAGGAAACCTTGAGGAACAACTTGCAGATTAAGTTTGCGGAAAGCTTCACAAAGCTCGGGTTGATAAGGCTTAAGAATCAGACTGTTGCAGTACGCTTTCCTGCTCAAAGCGTCAGCAATCACATTGGCCTTGCCTGGAGTATACTCAATACTCAGATTATACTCTTGAATCATTTCGACCCATCGAGTTTGCCTGAGGTTGAGATTAGGCTGAGTGAAGATGTACTTGAGACTCTTGTGATCAGTGAAAATGTCCACTTTTCTTCCCAATAGAAGATGTCTCCAAGTCAAAAGAGCATGCACAACTGCCGCCAACTCGAGATCATGAGTGGGGTAGTTCTTCTCATTAGGCTTCAACTGGCGAGATGTATAAGCAACAACTTTCTTCTCTTGCATCAATACTGTGCCAAGACCTTGGAGAGAGGCATCACAAAAGACCTCGTACGGCTTGGATTCATCAGGCGGAGTCAGAACTGGAGCAGTGATCAACTTCTTTTTCAAAGTGTTGAAAGCAATATCACACTCCGGAGACCAAACGTACTTGACGTGCTTCTGAAGAAGATTAGAGGCTTCGCGATCTTAGAAAAGTTTTCAACGAATCTTCGGCAATAGCTTGCGAGACCGAGAAAACTGCGGAGTTGCTTCACGTTCTGAGGAGGTTCCCAATTCACAATTGCAGACACCTTCTCAGGATTCACGGCAATGCCCTTGGCAGAGATGATATGACCAAGATAAAGAACCTCATCAAGCCAGAATTCACACTTGGAGAACTTGGCGTAGAACTGATGTTCTCTGAGCTTATCGAGAACCAAACGCAAGTGCTTGGCATGATCTTCCTTGTTCTTCGAGAAAACCAGAATGTCGTCGAGATAGACCAAAACGAAGTCATTGGTGTAGGCGTTGAAGATGAAGTTCATCATGCGAGAGAACGTCGGAGGAGCGTTGGCGAGGCCAAAAGACATGACAGTGTATTCATATGAACCAAAGCTTGTTCTGAATGCTGTCTTGGGAATATCTTCTTCACGAATGCGAATCTGGTGATAACCCATACGGAGATCAAGCTTGGAGAATACTTGGGCACCTTTGAGTTGTTCGAACAGCTCATTGATGTTGGGAAGTGGGTATTTGTTCTTGATGGTCTTCTTGTTCAATGGACGGTAATCAACACAAAGTCGGTCCGATCCATCCCTTCTTCACAAAAAGAACACCACAACCCCACGGAGAAGAACTAGGCCGGATGAGACCCATTTTCTCTTGAATATCGAGTTGCTTCTTCAGCTCCTTCAACTCTTCAGGTCCGAGCTTGTAAGGACATTTGCACACAGGTTCCATGCCAGGCTCAGGATCAATAACAAATTCAACTGGCCGGTGCAGAGGCATTCCGGGAAGCTCTTCTGGAAAGACGTCTTGATATTCGCAAACGACTAGAATTTGAGAGATAGCATCCAATTCACCCTTCTCATTGAGAGAAAATAGACGTATGGTATCATCACGAGCGGCAAAGACAATTACATCCTCAGACGAATGAGTCAATTGAATCTGCCTGGCTGCACAATCAAGTTGAGCCTTGTGCTTAGAAAGCCAATCCATTCTGAGAATAACATCAATATCCGAGTTACCAAGAACCATTGGGGAAGAAAGGAACTTGTAGTCGCCCAAGGTGATAGTAACGTCTGGCACCTCCAGACTACCACTCAAACGTTTGCCAGGAGAAACGATATCCATTTTTTTACCCAAATGAGAAGAAATGAACTCATGCTTGGTAAAAAATTGCTTTGACATGAAACAACGCGATGCACCCGTGTCAAAAAGAACTCTTGCAGGAATATCATTAACCGTAAGGTTACCCATGATGACATCTGAAGAATCCTCTGCCTGAGCTGCATTCATCAAATTGACCTTGGCATGCTTGGGATTATGCTTGACCATAGCTGTACTTGCCGATCTCACAGGAGGAGGAAGACGCCTCTGGTTGAAACACTTGTTGGCATAGTAACCCTTCTGTTGGCACTTGTTGCACGTGACCTCTGAAAGCGGACGGTGATACGGAGCACTCGATCTTGGAGCTTGAGACGAATTCTTGTTCTGAAAGCCAGGGTTGGGTGGGTGGGAAGAACCACTGCCACCTTTACTCTTCTGCTGATACGGCTGACGGAACGGAGGAGGAGGAAGCCAAAACTTCTGCTGCTTGGCCACTTGAGTAGAGGAAGCAGGAGTAACATCTCTGACTCGCTTCTTGGAAGCATCACACCTCAACTGAGCAGCCTCTTGCTTCAGTGCCATGTTGTAGAACTCATCATATCTCAACGGCTCAAAAAGAACAAGAGCGAGCTGAATTTCTTCTCTGAGACCACCCCTGAACTGATATATCATGCTCTTCTCATCAGGGACGTCCTGCTTGACAAAGCGGGCGAGCTTCTGGAACAACTTGGTTTAGTCATAGACAGACAAAGAGCCTTGCTTCAGGTTGCGGAATTCCTCACGCTTGCTTTCAACCACGCTCTGGGGGATATGATGACCTCGGAAATCTCGACAGAAATCATCCCAAGTGATAACACGTCCACCTCTGGAATCCTTGTACTGCTGGAACCATTCTGCAGCTTGATCTTTGAGTTGGAAGGAAGCGAACTTAACAAAGTCCTCAGGCCTGACGTTACTGCAGTCGAAATGCTTGCACAGATCCACAAGCCAATCGTCAGCATCGGTTGCCTCAACACAATTGCTGAAAGTCTTTGGCCCGTTAGCAAGGAACTGGTTGAGTTTAGCAAAGTGACTCTGATTGCTGCCTTGATTCCCTTGGTTTCCTTGATTGCGCTCTTGGAGAATTTGCATGATCAACTGTGTGTTTGCATTGGTTGCGGCCATCACAGCTTGCCATGCCTCTGGAGGAGGTGGAGGTGGTGGCGGATCAGGATTCGGAGTCGTGCGCGTTGGAGGAGCCATCCTGAAGAGGTTGACCACCATTAGCACATTGACAGATAAATATTGAAGCTGAATCCAACGGAATGAAAATTGCAACATATAGTCTTCACATCCGAACAAAATGAACGAATGCATTCCTCTTGAAATGGTCACATATCCATAAATTGAGAAGCCACGTAGAATTAAGGTAGAGAAATAAATCAACAAGGTACGGATCAAGAACGAATAATCGGTAAGAAATCCCAATCTCCAACCAATATCCGTGGAAGAAAAACTAGAGCTACTAGAATTCCCACCTATGAAACTCCCGAACCTTTCCGGTTATGCAATCAGGTGTTGGGGATACAGGGGAAGCATAATATCTCACCCAAACTAGCAAATCCTACATCCAGCTGTATCCATCCTTCAACACATAACCAAGAAACCTTCGGAAACCATCTACCTCAACCTTTGAAAAGCATCCGTTATACAAGTTATGGCGATACTCCCGAACTCCCTCCCCAGTACTGGGTGGCGTCGAGGTTATCTCACCAACGAAATGCATAAAAGAGAATTTTCGATGTCGGCGAAATATATCTCAAGTATTCCAGAATTGCAATTATAAAATTATGATGACAACACCTCAGAGCTCAACTCCCCGGGACACTTCCACTAAACCCCTGACAGGAGGCACCAAGACAATGTTCTCATCATAAGCCATCGGAACGATTCCAAGATACTCGCGTGATCCTAAATTTTTTTTTGTGAAATTTGAGAAGAGAAGAGTCAAAACTCTACGTCAGGATGCCTTACCAGAGCGATGAGGAGACTAGGAAGTAAAAAGAATTCCTAACTCTCCGACATATAATTCCTAAATGACTCAAAACATTTTTCTAGACACAACTCGGCTGCTAAAAACGATCAAGCAATGGGGCTCCTAAGGTCGGGGAAGGCTCTGATTACCAACTTGTAACACCCTCGATGCGGCTATAGCTCCCACGTGTCGAGGCATGACTTAGAGACATAATCGCATTGAAAGCAATGTCGCAAGTTAGGCAATCATCACAAACATCCCATATAATAAATAATAAAGGGGAGATACATAGTTGGCTTACACTCGCCATGTCACATCAAAGTACATAAATAACTTCCATCATTCAAACACTCATGGCCCGACTACGGCGCCAAAATGGAAAAGAACCCAACATGCGACAAGGCCCTGAATCGAACCCCAACTAGGCACCACTACTGATCATCCGGAAAAGACACATAGTAACACTGAGAGTCCTCGTCGAACTCCCACTTGAGCTCGTATGCGTCACCTGGAGCAGAATCACCTGGACCTGCATCTGGAGTTATAGTATCTGTGAGCCACAGGGACTCAGCAATCTCGCACCCTCGCAATCAAGACTATTTAAGCTTATAGGAAGGATAGGCAAATATAAGTGGAGCTGCAGCAAGCGACTAGCATATATGGTGGTTAACTTATACGCAAAAGAGAGCGAGAAGAGGAGGCAAAAGCGCGAGCGAGAATCTAAAGGGACAACCTGTGCAAGAATAACTCCAACACCGTGGCCACTTCCCGGACTCCGCCGAGAAGGGGCCATCACGGTAACACACACGGTTGATTCATTTTAATTACGTTTATGTTCAAGTTATCTACAAACCGGACATTAACAAATTCCCATCTGCCGATAACTGTGGGCACGGCTTTCGAAAGTTCAATCCCTGCAGGGGAGTCCCAACTTAGCCCATGACAAGCTCTCACGGTCAACGAAGGAATAGACCTCCACCCGAGAAGTTCTGATCAGACTCGGTATCCCGGTACAACAAGACATTTCGACAGGTTAAAACAAGACCAGCAACACCTCCCGAATGTGCCGACAAATCCCGATAGGAGCTGCACATATCTCTTTCTCAGGGCACACTCAGATAAGCAATCCGTACAACTAAAACCAGCCCTCGAGTTTCCCTGAGGTGGTGCTGCAAGGGGCTCTAAGGTGGACCAACACTCAGAGGAGCACTGGCCCGGGGGGGTTTAAATAAGATGACCCTCGGGCTCCGGAAACCCAAGGGAAAAAGAGGCTAGGTGGCAAATGGTAAAACCAATGTTGGGCATTGCTGGAAAAGCTTTAATCAGGCAAACTATCAAGGGGTTCCCATTATAACCCAACCGCGTAAGGAACGCAAAATCCAGGAACATAACATCGATATGACGGAAACTAGGGCGGCAAGAGTGGAACAAAACACTAGGCGAGAGGCCGAGCCTTCCACCCTTTACCAAGTATATAGATGCATTAAAATAACATAACAATATAATGATATCCCAACAAGTAAATAATGTTCCAACAAGGAACGGTCTCCAATCTTCACCTGCAACTAGCAACGCTATAAGAGGGGCTAAGCAAAGCGGTAACATAGCCAATCAACGGTTTGCTAGGACAAGGTGGGTTAGAGGTTTAACATGGCAATTGGGAGGCTGACAAGCAAAAGGTGGGCATCGTAGCATTGGCATAGCAAAGAGCGAGCAACTAGCATAGCAAAGATAGTAGTGATTTCGTGGGTATGATCATCTTGCCTGCAAAGCTGTCAGAGTTGACTGGATCCTCAAAACCAAACTCAACTGGCTCCTTGTTAGCAAACTCGTCTCCCGGCTCTACCCAAACAATACAAACAAGCAACAAGGATACAATCAACCACGTGCAAACTCAAACAATAAGATGCAATGATGACATGCTATGCGGGATGCGATGCGGGATGCAAAATGCAACATATGACAGGAAATGCATGAACCTGGCCTCAACTTGGAAAACCAAGTGTGCCACTGGAAAGATGGGATTAAATCGCTTGAAAATGATATAAAGATCATTGGAATCGGAGTTACGGTTTGGAAATGGTAAGCGATTTAAGATATGACACCGGTCTGCGAATTTACAGCAAGTAGGCATCTAAATGCAATGCAATGAACATGCTACAGCACCCAAACATGACAACAAAATACATGGCAGGGAAGAATTTAAGATGCTTAACAAATGACTAGCACTGAGCTACGGCCAATTCATCCGTTATGAGGTTCAAACAAGCATGGCAAAAACGCAAATGCAAAACAGATTCCAGACTTAGTGAAATTAACACTTGTCTGAAATTTCAGATCACGAAGCCCTCTTCGGAGCAGCAAAACAACATGATACAAGACCTGATTATGATAAGTAAGAACATGGCATGGAGCTACTCAACGAGCTTAACAAAAGACCCAAAGTAACCTGGGGCCAAAAGGGTTCACAAAATATACTAACAAGCACACGAACATAGCTAAAACACAATCAGTTTTCAGACTTAGTGAAAACTGAGACATGCTGAAATATAACTCACGAAGGCATGTAAACGAGCTCGATGCACTCACCACGGTGCAATTCATGGCAAGGCAAGCATACATCCATTAAGAAGGCACAAAATTCTAGCTAGACATGGCAAGAACAATGGCATAGCATGCACGGATCAACTACAATAACATCGGCAAAATCGCAAACAAGTTGACGATCTGCCCAGATTCACAATGAAGCAAAAGTAGAGCTCGATTGACTCAAGCTAGGGTGCTCCATAATTGCAAGTAAAGACATGGATGTATAGAGCATAACAAGATTAACAAAACTCCTCTACTGATCATCCTCCAAAGAGGCACGGATCACTAGGAAACAACATGAACATATGGCATCATGAACTAAATAATCCCAGACTTAGTGAAAACAACTAAGTCCCTGAAAACAGAATTACCGGGCGCCTCACTTTGCAAGCTTGCACAAGTCACCACACACATCCTAAAAATGCATGGGTTGCACCTCTGGAAAGATAACAAGATGCTTAACAAAACATATGAAGGACTCACAGGCATATCATGCACACAACAATCATGGCAAAAATGACAAAAGTCTAAGATGAACTAGCAGATCTGACAATTAACTCACGAAGCCTCCTTCTAGCAGCATTTCGGGCATCAAGATGAACTCAAATGCAAATGATGCAATGGAATGAAATGATTTACTCGTCGAGACAAACATTTTGATATACTATATGTCCAAATCGGAGCTACGGATGCAGAGATATGGCAGGTCAAAGTTTGCTCGAAAATTAGGGTTAGGAGGGGAAAAAGTCAACCGTGAGATATTTTTGGATCTAGATCCAGATCGCATGGGAACTGAGGCCGCCGGATTGCTGTTCACCGCCGGGCTTGGAGCTCGCCGGAGACGCGGGATCCGGCCGGGTCGGAGAGGAAGAAGAGGAGGCCGGTCGCCGGACTTGGACGGGGCGGCGCCGGCTCGGGTAGCTACCGGCGCCGAGGCAGGCGCGGCGTCCGACGCGGCAGGCGGCGTCGGGGACGAAGAACGGGGCGGCGGCGGCTCGCGGTGGCGCCGGTGAAACACGGCGGCGGGGCGGCGGTCGGACGTGGGGAAGAAGAAACGGAGCGGCGGCGGCGATCTGGCCCGGTGGCGCTCGCGCGGGGCCGGGCGCGGGCTTCCGCGGGCCGGCGGCGGCGGCGGCGGTTGGCGCCACGTGGCGGATCTGGGAAAATTAGGGTTACGTGGGAGAAGATGATCCGAAAACGGGGGGGGGGGCTATTTATAGGCATAAGTGGAGCTAGGAGAGTCCAAATGAGGTGCGGTTTTCGGCCACGAGATCGTGATCGAACGCTCTAGATGATGGAGCAGAGTTTGGTGGGTTTTGGGCCAAAATGGAGGGGTGTTGGGCTGCAACACACATGAGGCCTTTTCGGTCCCTCGGTTAACCGTAGGAGTATCAAACGAAATCCAAATGATACGAAATTTGACAGGCGGTCTACCGGTAGTAAACCAAGGCCGCATGACAAGTCTCAGTCCAATCCCGAAATGTTTAATCCCCACACACGAAAGAAAGCTAGAAATGACCACCGGAGGAGAACGAAGCGCCGGAATGCAAAACGGACAACGGGGAAAATGCTCGAACGCATGAGATGAACAATTATGCAAATGCAATGCACATGATGACATGATATGGGATGCATGAAAACGAAAACAACACACGGAGACAAAGACCCGAACCCGAGAAATAAATATAACTTAACGCCGGAAATGGCAAGAGTTGGAGTACAAATTGGGAAAGTTATATCTGGGGCGTTACAGGTGCCCCCTGCCCCCGTATATAAAGGAGTGGAGGAGGGGAGGGCCGGCCCTCTCTATGGCGCGCCCTAGGGGAGTCCTACTCCCACCGGGAGTAGGATTCCCCCTTTCCTAGTCCAACTAGGAGTCCTTCCAAGTAGTAGGAGTAGGAGACGAGGAAGGGGAAGAGGGAAGAGAAGGAAAGAGGGGGCGCCGCCCCTCCCCCTAGTCCAATTCGAACTAGTCAATGGGGGGGGCGCGGCCTGCCTCTCCCTCTCCCCTGAAGCCCAATAAGGCCCATATACTTCTTCCCCCGTATTCCCGTAACTCTCGGGTACTCCGAAAAATACCCGAACCACTCGGAACCTTTCCGATGTCCGAACATAGTCGTCCAATATATC
>NW_024119013.1:0-9560 GCF_003073215.2 Triticum urartu
CAAATTCATGACTCAAGTATTCTCCCCCACGATCTGATCGCAAGAACTTGATTTTCCTGTCACGTTGATTCTCAACCTCACTCTGAAATTCCTTGAATTTTTCAAAGGTCTCAGACTTGTGTTTCATTAAGTAGACATACCCATATCTACTCAAGTCATCAGTGAGGGTGAGAACATAACGATAGCCACCGCGAGCCTCAACACTCATTGGACCACACACATCAATATGTATGATTTCCAATAAGTTGGTTGCTCGCTCCATTGTTCCTGAGAATGGAGTCTTGGTCATTTTACCCATGAGGCATGGTTCGCACGTGTCAAATGATTCGTAATCAAGAGACTCTAAAAGTCCATCTGCATGGAGCTTCTTCATGCGTTTGACACCTATGTGACCAAGGCGGCAGTGCCACAAGTATGTGGGACTATCATTATCAACCTTACATCTTTTGGTATTCACACTATGAACATGTGTAGCATTACGCTCGAGATTCATTAAGAATAAACCATTCACCATCGGAGCATGACCATAAAACATATCTCTCATATAAATAGAACAACCATTATTCTCAGATTTAAATGAGTAGCCATCTCGTATTAAACGAGATCCTAATACAATGTTCATGCTCAAAGCTAGCACTAAATAACAATTATTGAGGTTTAAAACTAATCCCGTGGGTAACTGTAGAGGTAGCGTGCCGACGGCGATCACATCGACCTTGGAACCATTCCCGACGCGCATCGTCACCTCGTCCTTCGCCAGTCTCCGCTTATTCCGCAGCTCCTGCTTTGAGTTACAAATGTGAGCAACCGCACCGGTATCAAATACCCAGGAGCTACTACGAGTACTGGTAAGGTACACATCAATTACATGTATATCACATATACCTTTTGTGATGCCGGCCTTCTTGTCCGCTAAGTATTTGGGGCAGTTCCGCTTCCAGTGACCACTTCCCTTGCAATAAAAGCATTCAGTCTCGGGCTTGGGTCCATTCTTTGGCTTCTTCCCGGCAGCTTGCTTACCGGGCGCGGCAACTCCCTTGCCGTCCTTCTTGAAGTTCTTCTTACCCTTGCCTTTCTTAAACTTAGTGGTTTTATTCACCATCAACACTTGATGTTCCTTTTTGACTTCTACCTCTGCTGATTTCAGCATTGCAAATACTTCAGGAATGGTCTTTTCCATCCCCTGCATATTGAAGTTCATCACAAAGCTCTTGTAGCTTGGTGGAAGCGACTGAAGGATTCTGTCAATGACCGCGTCATCCGGGAGATTAACTCCCAGCTGAGTCAAGCGGTTATGCAACCCAGACATTTTGAGTATGTGCTCACTGACAGAACTATTTTCCTCCATCTTACAGCTGAAGAACTTGTCGGAGACTTCATATCTCTCGACCCGGGCATGAGCTTGGAAAACCATTTTCAGCTCTTCGAACATCTCATATGCTCCGTGTCGCTCAAAACGCTTTTGGAGCCCCGATTCTAAGTTGTAAAGCATGCCGCACTGAACGAGGTAGTAATCATCAGCACGTGTCTGCCAAGCGTTTATAACGTCTTGGTTCTGTGGGACGGGTGCGTCACCTAGCGGTGGTTCTAGGACATAATCTTTCTTGGAAGCTATGAGGATGATCCTCAGGTTCCGGACCCAGTCCGTATAGTTGCTGCCATCGTCTTTCAGCTTGGTTTTCTCTAGGAACGCGTTGAAGTTGAGGACAACGTTGGCCATTTGATCTACAAGACATATTGTAAAGATTTTAGACTAAGTTCATGATAATTAAGTTCATCTAATCAAATTATTCAATGAACTCCCACTTAGATAGACATCCCTCCAGTCATCTAAGTATAACATGATCCGAGTTGACTAGGCCGTGTCCGATCATCACGTGAGACGGACTAGTCAACATCGATGAACATCTTCATGTTGATCGTATCTTCTATACGACTCATGCTCGACCTTTTGGTCTTCTGTGTTCCGAGGCCATGTCTGTACATGCTAGGCTCGTCAAGTCAACCTAAGTGTATTGCGTGTGTAAATCTGTCTTACACCCATTGTATGTGAACGTTGGAATCTATCACACCCGATCATCACGTGGTGCTTCGAAACAACGAACTGTCGCAACGGCGCACAGTTAGGGGGAACACTTTCTTGAAATTATTATGAGGGATCATCTTATTTACTACCGTCTTTCTAAGTAAACAAGATGCAAAAACATGATAAACATCACATGCAATCAAATAATAGTGACATGATATGGCCAATATCATATAGCTCCTTTGATCTCCATCTTGGGGCTCCATGATCATCTTGTCACCGGCATGACACCATGATCTCCATCATCGTGTCTCCATGAAGTTGCTTGCCAACTATTACTTCTACTACTATGGCTAACACGTTTAGCAATAAAGTAAAGTAATTTACATGGCGTTTCTCAATGACACGCAGGTCATACAAAAAAATAAAGACAACTCCTATGGCTCCTGCCGGTTGTCATACGCATCGACATGCAAGTCGTGATTCCTATTACAAGAACATGATCAATCTCATACATCACATATATCATTCATCATTCATCACAACCTCTGGCCATATCACATCACAAAACACTTGCTACAAAAACAAGTTAGACGTCCTCTAATTGTTGTTGCAAGTTTTTACGTGGCTGCTATAGGTTTCTAGCAAGAACGTTTCTTACCTACGCCAAAACCACAACATGAATTGCCAATTTCTATTTACCCTTCATAAGGACCCTATTCATCGAATCCGATCCGGCTAAAGTGGGAGAAACAGACACCCGCCAGCCACCTTATGCAACTAGTGCATGTCAGTCGGTGGAACCGGTCTCACGTAAGCGTACGTGTAAGGTTGGTCCGGGACGCTTCATCCCACGATGCCGCCGAATCAAGATAAGACTAGTAACGGCAAGCAAATTGACAATATCGACGCCCACAACTACTTTGTGTTCTACTCGTGCATAGTAACTACGCATAGACCTAGCTCATGATGCCACTGTTGGGGAACATTGCAGAAAACAAAAAAAAATTCCTACGTTTCATCAAGATCAATCTATGGAGTCAACTAGCAACGAGAGGAGAGTGCATCTACATACCCTTGTAGATCGCGAGTGGAAGCGTTCAAGAGAACGGGGATGATGGAGTCGTACTCGCCCCGATCCAAATCACCGATGACCAAGTGCCGAACGGACGGCACCTCCGCGTTCAACACACGTACGGAGCGGATGACGTCTCGTCCTTCTTGATCCAGCAAGGGGGAAGGAGAGGTTGATGAATATCCAGCAGCACGACGGCGTGGTGGTGGATGCAGCAGTGATCGCAGCAGGGCTTCGCCGAGCTTCTGCGAGAGGAAGAGGTGTAGCAGAGGAGAGGGAGGCGCCAAGGCTTGGGTGTGGCTGCCCTCCCTCTCCCCCTCCTTTATATAGGCCCCCTAGGGGGGCGCCGGCCCTGGAGATGGGATCTCCCAAGGGGGCGACGGCCAAGGGGTGTGGAGTGCCCCCCCAAGGCAAGTGGAGGCGCCCCCCACCCTAGGGTTTCCAACCCTAGGCGCAGGGGGGGCCCAAGGGGGGGGGCGCACTAGCCCACTATGGGCTGGTTCACCTCCCCACTTCAGCCCATGGGGCCCTCCGGGATGGGTGGCCCCACCCGGTGGACCCCGGGACCCATCCGGTGGTCCCGGTACAATACTGGTGACCCCGAATCTTTCCCGATGGCCGAAACTACACTTCCTATATATAATTCTTCACCTCTGGACCATTCTGGAACTCCTCGTGACGTCCAGGATCTCATCCGGGACTCCGAACAACTTTTGGATTACTGCATACTCATATCTCTACAACCCTAGCGTCACCGAACCTTAAGTGTGTAGACCCTACGGGTTCGGGAGACACGTAGACATGACCGAGATGGCTCTCCGGCCAATAACCAACAGCGGGATATGGATACCCATGTTGGCTCCCACATGCTCCTCGATGATCTCATCGGATGAACCACGATGTCGAGGACTTAATCAATCCTGTATTCAATTCCCTTTGTCAATCGGTACGTTACTTGCCCGAGACTCGATCGTCGGTATCCCAATACCTTGTTCAGTCTCGTTACCGGCAAGTCACTTTACTCGTACCGTAATGCATGATCCCGTGATCAACCACTTGATCACATTGAGCTCATTATGATGATGCATTACCGAGTGGGCCCAGAGAGATACCTCTCCGTCATACGGAGTGAAAAATCCCAGTCTCGATTCATGCCAACCCAACAGACACTTTCGGAGACACCTGTAATGTACCTTTATAGTCACCCAGTTACGTTGTGACGTTTGGCACACCCAAGGCACTCCTACGGTATCCGGGAGTTGCACAATCTCATGGTCTAAGGAAATGATACTTGACATTCAGAAAAGCTACAGCAAACGAACTACACGATCTTTGTGCTATGCTTAGGTTTGGGTCTTGTCCATAACATCATTCTCCTAATGATGTGATCCCGTTATCAATGACATCCCCATGTTCATAGCCAGGAAACCATGACTATCTGTTGATCAACGAGCTAGTCAACTAGAGGCTCACTAGGGACACATTGTGGTCTATGTATTCACACATGTATTACGATTTCTGGATAATACAATTATAGCATGAATAATAGACAATTATCATGAACAAGGAAATATAATAATCATTTTATTATTGTCTCTAGGGCATATTTCCAACAGTCTCCCACTTGCACTAGAGTCAATCATCTAGTTACATTGTGATGAATCGAACACCCATGGAATTCTGGTGTTGATCATGTTTTGCTCTAGGGAGAGGTTTAGTCAACGGATCTGCTACATTCAGGTCCGTATGTACTTTACAAATCTCTATGTCTCCATTTTGAACACTTTCACGAATGGAGTTGAAGCGACGCTTGATATGCCTGGTCTTCCTGTGAAACCTGGGTTCCTTGGCAAGGGCAATAGCTCCAGTGTTGTCACAGAAGAGAGTCATCGGGCCCGACGCATTGGGTATGACTCCTAGGTCGGTAATGAACTCCTTCACCCAGACTACTTCGTGTGCTGCCTCCGAGGCTGACATGTACTCCGCTTCACATGTAGATCCCGCCACAACGCTTTGCTTGCAACTGCACCAGCTTACTGCCCCACCATTCAAAATATACACGTATCCGGTTTGTGACTTAGAGTCATCCAGATCTGTGTCGAAGCTAGCATCGACGTAACCCTTTACGACGAGCTCTTTGTCACCTCCATAAACAAGAAACATTTCCTTGGTCCTTTTCAGGTACTTCAGGATATTCTTGACCGTTGTCCAGTGTTCCATGCCGGGATTACTTTGGTACCTTCCTACCAAACTTACGGCAAGGTTTACATCAGGTCTGGTACACAGCATAGCATACATGATAGACCCTATGGCCGAGGCATAGGGGACGACACTCATCTTTTCTCTATCTTCTGCCGTGGTCGGGCATTGAGCCATGCTCAATCTCGTACCTTGCAATACAGGCAAGAACCCCTTCTTTGACTGATCCATTTTGAACATCTTCAATATCTTGTCAAGGTACGTACTCTGTGAAAGACCAATGAGGCGTCTCGATCTATCTCTATAGATCTTGATGCCTAATATATAAGTAGCTTCTCCAAGGTCCTTCATTGAAAAACACTTGTTCAAGTAGGCCTTTATGCTTTCCAAGAATTCTATGTCATTTCCCATCAACAGTATGTCATCCACATACAATATGAGAAATGCTACAGACCTCCCAGTCACTTTCTTGTAAATGCAGGCTTCTCCATAAGTCTGCATAAACCCAAACACTTTGATCATCTCATCAAAACGAATGTTCCAACTCTGAGATGCTTGCACCAGCCCATAAATCGAGCGTTGGAGCTTGCACACCTTGCCAACATTCTTAGGGTTGACAAAACCTTCCGGCTGCATCATATACAATTCTTCCTTAAGGAAACCATTAAGGAATGCCGTTTTGGCGTCCATTTGCCATATCTCATAATCATAGAATGCAGCAATTGCTAACATGATTCGGACGGACTTCAGCTTCGCTACGGGTGAGAAAGTCTCATCGTAGTCAACCCCTTGAACTTGTCGATAACCCTTAGCGACAAGCCGAGCTTTATAGATGGTCACATTACCATCCGCGTCTGTCTTCTTCTTAAAGATCCATTTATTTTCTATGGCTCGCCGATCAACGGGCAAGTCAGTCAAAGTCCATACTTCGTTTTCATACATGGATCCTATCTCGGATTTCATGGCTTCCAGCCATTTGTCGGAATCCGGGCTCACCATCGCTTCTTCATAGTTCGAAGGTTCACCGTTGCATACAACATGATTTCCAAGACAGGGTTGCCGTACCACTCTGGTGCGGAACGTGTCCTTGTGGACCTACGAAGTTTAGTAGCAACTTGATCTGAAGTTTCATGATCATCATCATCAACTTCCTCTCTAGTCAGTGCAGGCACCTCAGGAACATTTTCTTGAGCTGCGCCACTTACCGGTTCAAGAGGTAATACTTCATCAAGTTCTACCTTCCTCCCACTTATTTCTTTCGAGAGAAACTCTTTCTCTAGAAAGGACCCATTCTTGGCAACAAAGATCTTGCCTTCGGATCTGAGGTTGAAGGTATACCCAACAGTTTCTTTAGGGTATCCTATGAAGACGCATTTTTCCGACTTGGGTTCGAGCTTTTCAGGTTGAAGTTTCTTGACATAAGCATCGCATCCCCAAACTTTTAGAAACGATAGCATAGGTTTCTTCCCAAACCATAATTCATACGGTGTCGTCTCAACGGATTTCGACGGAGCCCTATTTAAAGTGAATGCGGCAGTCTCTAAAGCATAGCCCCAAAATGATAGCGGTAAATCGGTAAGAGACATCATAGATCGCACCATATCTAATAGAGTGCAATTACGACGTTCGGACACACCATTACACTGAGGTGTTCCAGGCGGCGTTAGTTGTGAAACTATTCCACATTTTCTTAAGTGTGTGACAAATTCATGACTCAAGTATTCTCCCCCACGATCTGATCGCAAGAACTTGATTTTCCTGTCACGTTGATTCTCAACCTCACTCTGAAATTCCTTGAATTTTTCAAAGGTCTCAGACTTGTGTTTCATTAAGTAGACATACCCATATCTACTCAAGTCATCAGTGAGGGTGAGAACATAACGATAGCCACCGCGAGCCTCAACACTCATTGGACCACACACATCAATATGTATGATTTCCAATAAGTTGGTTGCTCGCTCCATTGTTCCTGAGAATGGAGTCTTGGTCATTTTACCCATGAGGCATGGTTCGCACGTGTCAAATGATTCGTAATCAAGAGACTCTAAAAGTCCATCTGCATGGAGCTTCTTCATGCGTTTGACACCTATGTGACCAAGGCGGCAGTGCCACAAGTATGTGGGACTATCATTATCAACCTTACATCTTTTGGTATTCACACTATGAACATGTGTAGCATTACGCTCGAGATTCATTAAGAATAAACCATTCACCATCGGAGCATGACCATAAAACATATCTCTCATATAAATAGAACAACCATTATTCTCAGATTTAAATGAGTAGCCATCTCGTATTAAACGAGATCCTAATACAATGTTCATGCTCAAAGCTAGCACTAAATAACAATTATTGAGGTTTAAAACTAATCCCATGGGTAAATGTAGAGGTAGCGTGCCGACGGCGATCACATCGACCTTGGAACCATTCCCGACGCGCATCGTCACCTCGTCCTTCGCCAGTCTCCGCTTATTCCGCAGCTCCTGCTTTGAGTTACAAATGTGAGCAACCGCACCGGTATCAAATACCCAGGAGCTACTACGATTACTGGTAAGGTACACATCAATTACATGTATATCACATATACCTTTTGTGATGCCGGCCTTCTTGTCCGCTAAGTATTTGGGGCAGTTCCGCTTCCAGTGACCACTTCCCTTGCAATAAAAGCATTCAGTCTCGGGCTTGGGTCCATTCTTTGGCTTCTTCCCGGCAGCTTGCTTACCGGGCGCGGCAACTCCCTTGCCGTCCTTCTTGAAGTTCTTCTTACCCTTGCCTTTCTTAAACTTAGTGGTTTTATTCACCATCAACACTTGATGTTCCTTTTTGACTTCTACCTCTGCTGATTTCAGCATTGCAAATACTTCAGGAATGGTCTTTTCCATCCCCTGCATATTGAAGTTCATCACAAAGCTCTTGTAGCTTGGTGGAAGCGACTGAAGGATTCTGTCAATGACCGCGTCATCCGGGAGATTAACTCCCAGCTGAGTCAAGCGGTTATGCAACCCAGACATTTTGAGTATGTGCTCACTGACAGAACTATTTTCCTCCATCTTACAGCTAAAGAACTTGTCGGAGACTTCATATCTCCCGACCCGGGCATGAGCTTGGAAAACCATTTTCAGCTCTTCGAACATCTCATATGCTCCGTGTCGCTCAAAACGCTTTTGGAGCCCCGGTTCTAAGCTGTAAAGCATGCTGCACTGAACAAGGGAGTAATCATCAGCACGTGTTTGCCAAGCATTTATAATGTCTTGGTTCTGTGGGACGGGTGTGTCACCTAGCGGTGCTTCTAGGACATAATCTTCTTGGCAGCTATGAGGATGATCCTCAGGTTCCGGACCCAGTCCGTATAGTTGCTGCCATCGTCTTTCAGCTTGGTTTTCTCTAGGAACGCGTTGAAGTTGAGACAACGTTGGCCATTTGATCTACAAGACATATTGTAAAGATTTTAGACTAAGTTCATGATAATTAAGTTCATCTAATCAAATTATTCAATGAACTCCCACTTAGATAGACATCCCTCCAGTCATCTAAGTATAACATGATCCGAGTTGACTAGGCCGTGTCCGATCATCACGTGAGACGGACTAGTCAACATCGGTGAACATCTTCATGTTGATCGTATCTTCTATACAACTCATGCTCGACCTTTCGGTCTTCTGTGTTCCGAGGCCATGTCTGTACATGCTAGGCTCGTCAAGTCAACCTAAGTGTATTGCGTGTGTAAATCTGTCTTACACCCGTTGTATGTGAACGTTGGAATCTATCACACCCGATCATCACGTGGTGCTTCGAAACAACGAACTGTCGCAACGGCGCACAGTTAGGGGGAACACTTTCTTGAAATTATTATGAGGGATCATCTTATTTACTACCGTCGTTCTAAGTAAACAAGATGCAAAAACATGATAAACATCACTGCAATCAAATAATAGTGACATGATATGGCCAATATCATATAGCTCCTTTGATCTCCATCTTGGGGCTCCATGATCATCTTGTCACCGGCATGACACCATGATCTCCATCATCATGATCTCCATCATCGTGTCTCCATGAAGTTGCTCGCCAACTATTACTTCTACTACTATGGCTAACACGTTAAGCAATAAAGTAAAGTAATTTACATGGCGTTTCTCAATGACACGCAGGTCATACAAAAAAATAAAGACAACTCCTATGGCTCCTGCCGGTTGTCATACTCATCGACATGCAAGTCGTGATTCCTATTACAAGAACATGATCAATCTCATACATCAC
>NW_024119014.1:0-8168 GCF_003073215.2 Triticum urartu
TTTTTTCTAAGATGTTCCGTGGAGTTTCAGGTCATTCCGAGAATATTTGTTTTCTGCACATAAAACAACACCATGGTAATTCTGCTGAAAACAGCGTCAGTCCGGGTTAGTTCCATTCGAATCATACAAGTTAGAGTCCAAAACAAGGGCAAAAGTGTTGGGAAAAGTAGATACGACGGAGACGTATCATGTCCATCTAGAGCATTGCATGCTGCCAACTGACCATTCCACTTGCCCGTCAAAAATGACGAGTCTATGCTCAAATATGGACGGCACCCTGCTTTGAAGCCATCGATGCAAGGCTTCAAAGCCATAAAAAACTTGGAGGACTTGACTTCACCTTTGCCTGATACCTCTGTATCTATCTCCACAACACTGCCAGGTGACCTCTTTTCCACCTCTACTTTGAAGTTGTAAAGCATCCTAAATGTATTTGCCCAATCACCATATAAGTTTTTCATTGCCCTTTGTTTTGCCTTCCACA
The DNA here is from genome assembly GCF_003073215.2 of Triticum urartu. NCBI lineage: Eukaryota > Viridiplantae > Streptophyta > Magnoliopsida > Poales > Poaceae > Triticum > Triticum urartu. The sequence goes on from NW_024119014.1 coordinate 485, forward strand.
CTGTGGTATATTTCAGTTTAATGGGGTACATCTTTTCCAAGTCTACTTTGAGTTTCTTGGCAGGAGTGTTTGGTGTTTTGGCTAAAATTGGGGTGATCTTTTCTGCAACCCAAAGTTGTGATGTCATGGTTGATACTCTCTGTGAACTTGTAATACAAGTATGTTGATTGGGGATTTGGTTAACCCTGACAGTACTTCCACCAGGTTGCAGTCTAGCAGATATGTACCACTTGCAAGGCTTGACACTACCATCAAATCCTTTGCACCTCGCATAAAGCTTCTTTCTATCAGTCCAAACAGTCTTGGCATCAAACTCATGTTTCACCGCATAAGTCTTGAAACACATCCTAAACTCCTTCATGCTTGGGAACAACTTTCCTACTTCAATGACAGGGTTTTCTTTGTCATACACATGCACAAGCTCATCATCATGCGCATCATCTACTTCATCTGCAGCTTGTTCCATCAACTGTCCATCTACATCTTCATCAGCATTAGCAGGCAAACTAGATTCGCCGCTCTCCTGCTTATCTCTGTCATCGACTGGAATGCCAAAAAGTTTGGCCATCTCAATGTCAGGAATTGGTGCAATGACCAAATCAGTAGGCTCATCTAATTCAACTACATTCCAATCAACAGTTGCTGCAGTTTCAGTTTCAGTTCCAGTCACCTGTCCCTCTTCGGCTATTACTGTAAGTTCAGTACACATCGGAATCAATGGCCTCTGTGTAGCCCAATCATCATCTACCATCTGCGCAGCCAATTGTGATGGCACATATCCAACCTTCAAAAAAAATATTCAGATCAACGAGCTCAGCAAAAAAATTAGCCCATTTGCTTTTCCAGCCGTTTTGCCAATCGATTTCTTCAACAATCTGTTCACCATCTTCTATTCTCACATAATCTCCTTTCCAATCATCAAACCGCAACAGTGATACTTCTTGCTCTGGACCCCAAACAATATTTTCTTCACTGCCTTCTCTCCCATGTTCTGTAGAACTTGTGGATCAATCTCTGTAAACTCAACCTCCCATTTGTCAATTGTGTCTCTCTCAATGTTCTGTATGCTACCATCAACTAATTTTGCCTTTGATGGAAAGAAATTGACTGTCAATTCGAAGGTCCGAGCAGCAGCATCCCCTCTGTTAGTGGCGGACAGTGTGAGCCCATGAGAAAGAGCAGACGAGGCCCTAATTGCATGCAAAATTGGGTCGGAGAGAGGCGCATTACCTATTCGAAGTTGAATCTGGTGGCTCCATCTCAGTATGCCCACGGGCTCCCCTCAGAACCTATCGATTCAACAAGCGAAAACAGAGGAAATGAGCTAAGATCTATGGGCCCGAGAAAGGAACGAGAGGGCGACTAGTGTTCGAATTTACTCACCATTTTCTGAGGACGAAGGCTCCGCCGCCGTTGAGAACGAGGGCTCCGCCGCCGCCACCGGAGAAAAAGGGGGGGGGGCGTAGAGTGGCGGGCCTGACACAGTCGGGCGGCAAGGCACGGTCAGCTGTTTTGAGGACCAATTAAGTTGGACCTACATGTCCTAACAAAAACGGGCTTGGTTGACGACCAATTTAACCACATTTAACACCCCATGTGGCCCTGGGCTATTTACACGCTCAAATGTGTCGCATCACAACCATTCTTTCCAACAACGTCGCACTCCTTCCAATTCACATCAAAAATGTCGCACATGAGCTATTGGCCCGAGCTCTACGGGATAACCTTGAGAGGAGGCGTCCACTACGGTGAGGCTTGTGATGGTGTCGGAGGCGATCCGCAAGACCCCGGCCGTGGCGGCGTTCCTGCCGGAGGCGAGCAGGCCCTCGAAGCTTGGGTGGAGAGGGAGTGTAGCCTGGTGAGTCGGTGACCGGCGCCGCCGACGAAGTAGGTGGAGAGGGAGTGTAGCTTGAGCGGGACGCCATGGTCGCCGGCGACGTCGAGCGCTGCCGGTGAGAGGGCGAGGCCATGACGGGCAAACCCACGTGCCCACGGTGGTGTTGCGCGGGCCTCGGCCATGGACGCGCAGCCGCAGGGTGTCCAACGAGGACGACAAGGCGGAGGAGCTATGGTGGAACAAGAGGTTGTCGGCGAAATCCTCCAACATGGCCAGCTCCTCCTCTTTCGCCTCGTCACTAGATAGGTAATGGTGGTTCAGGAACTATGCGTTGTCGATGTGGAGGCAGGGCACGGCGCGCCAGACGTGGCGCCACCTCCGGGACAGTGCGCACGTCTGCTCAGTTTTTGAGAACCAGGGTATCAATCCAGTAGGAGGCCACGTACAAGTCCCTCGCACCTACACAAACAAATAAAAACCTCGCAACCAACGCAATAAAGGGGTTGTCAATCCCTTCACGGTCACTTACGAAAGTGAGATCTGATAGATATGATAAGATAATATTTTTGGTATTTTTATAATAAAGATGCAAAGTAAAATAAAAGGCAATAAAAATAGCTAAGTGTTGGAAGATTAATATGATGGAAAATAGACTCGGGGGCCATATGTTTCACCAGTGGCTTCTCTCAAGAGCATAAATATTACGATGGGTGAACAAATTACTGTTGAGCAATTGATAGAATTGAGCATAGTTATGAGAATATCTAGGTATGATCATGTATATAGGCATCACGTCTGGGATAAGTAGACCGACTCCTGCCTGCATCTACTACTATTACTCCACACATCGACCGCTATCCAGCATGCATTTAGAGTATTAAGTTCATAAGAACATAGTAATGCTTTAAGAAAGATGACATGATGCAGAGGGATAAACTCATGCAATATGAAATAAACCCATCTTGTTATCCTCGATGGCAACAATACAATACGTGCCTTGCTGCCCCTGCTGTCACTGGGAAAGGACACCGCAAGATTGAACCCAAAGCTAAGCACTTCTCCCATTGCAAGAAAGACTAGTAGGCGAAACCAAACTGATAATTCGAAGAGACTTGCAAAGATAACCAATCATACATAAAAGAATTCAGAGGAGATTCAAATATTGTTCATAGATAATGTTGATCATAAACCAACAATTCAAATATTGTCCGCGAACCACCAGACCAACATCACACCACTGATCCAAAGTACCGCAAAATCTATAAGGACAACTGCTGCCACGCTGTTCGAAAAATTACAAGTTCATAGATTAAAAGAAAAAGTTCATGAAATTGTTTCACAATAAAAAGGTTCACGAGTTGAAAAATCTTACGAGAATTAAAAAAGGTTCATAAATTAGAAACAGTTCACTAATTTCAGAAAAGTTAACAAATTTTTAAAAGTTCACTAGTTTGAAAAACGTTCACGGATAAAAAAAGTTCAAGAAATTTTTGAAAAAGTTCACGAAATACAAAATAGTTCAAGAAAATTCAAAAAAGTTCATCGATATTGAAATAAAGCCCATCAATGTTGAAAAAGTTCATCGATTTTCATAAAAGTTCACATATTTTGAAAGAAGTTCATTGATTTTGATAAAAGTTCATCGAATTAGAAAAGAGTTCATCGAATATGAATAAGGTTTATCAAATTTTAAAAAAGCTCATTGAAATTTGAAAAACAATTCATCAATTTTTGAAAAAAGTTCATCAAACCAGAAAAAAGAAAAAAGGGAAAGTACCTGTGGAAGTAATAAAAGAATAACAAAGTTGAAAGTATCAAACATTGTTGAGTGGCGTGGTGTTTAGTGCATTGCGTTGTGGGCACTTCTTTTTTGAAAACAGAAGAAGAAGAAAAAGTACTACAGACTAAAATAGGTAAATGGGCCAGCCCACCTAACACGGCTGCAGGCGCCAGTTAGGAAAATTGCCCTTAACCGGCGCCTGCAGCGCCGAATAGGAAATGCCGGGATGCCCTTCCTCTTATAACGCGGATCCTCCTTCCCCATGCAATTATATGGGCCGAATACACGTCACGTGCATAATTTTTTTCGATATCCAATGCAATTATATGGCAGACTACACGTCGCGTACTCATCACGTGCCTAAAAAAGCATTGATTCAAAATTTTAAAAAAAATCTGATTTAATCTATATTTTGCTTCTTCAGATTTACTTAATCAGCCTTGCAAGCGGTTAATATATATTCGGCAGTGGCGTCGAGACGCCGGCGGTGACACAGTTCGCGGCTTGCTGGATCGTGGTCTAGGGATCAGGTCGACTGCTGGTTTGGAAACATTTCAAATTACGATGTTTATTTTTTGGATTGCTAATTGCTTTGATTGATTGATTGATACAAAGTTTATTTTCAGAATGCTAATTAGGACGAATTGATAGATTGCTACGATGTTCTTCTTTGAATGTCAATTACAATGCTTTGATTGCTAACTACGGTGATTTAGTTGGTACGACGTATTTGGAGCAATGTAGGCCATTAGATCTAAGATAATGAAGGGCTGATATTTAATGTTTCTGCCACAACTTGCTTGTTTAGTGGAGACTACGCAAATATTAAACTGAACATTGATATTAGGTATTCTGTTAATTAGGGAATGGTGCTAAACATGTTTTGTGCTAAACACCTTAGTGACATATATAGACCATTGGATAGACAAGGTTGAACGTGTGAGATGTGTTGAATCTGCGCAACTCACGTGCCTAATTTTAAACATTCAGGTTCTAACTGGTTCTTAGCTTCTTTTGATTTTCCTTAAGTTTTTTAGCATTTCAATTATTGAATTTTTTTAATTCATACATTGTTTTAAATTCAAAACATTTTCAAATTCAATTTTTCAATAATGTTTTGGCAAACTCCTTGCCATTTTCACAACTCCTCCGTATTTTTTAGAAGTTTGTAACAAATTCTACAAATTCATAGACATTTTTTTAATCTGTAATATTCAAAATTTCTGAAGTTTTTAAGAACTGAATTTTTTTAAGTCCTTGGTTTTTTAATAATTCCTGAATATTTTATAAATTCATGGACATTTTATCATTTGTGATTATTTTTGAAATTTCGCAAAGATTATTTTAAATGCATGAACATTTTAAAAAATTGTAGCCATTTTTAAAGAACCCTTGAACAGTTTTTTATTTTATTAACTTGTTTAATTTGTTTATTTCAAGAAACCAATACTCGATTTTTTTTCTCAGCCAGGACATGAACTGTTGGTTTTCTGGTGGAGTGAGTGCGATGCTATGTTCTAGGAGCAATTACATGCACAAGGTGCACATTACGAGCTCCCCTCTGGAGCTGTTATATTGCAGCTACTATATACTAGTCGAACACCTGTATGTTGCTACGGGGTACAATGCATATAAATGAAATCAGATAAATGATTAAGGTGCATATAAATGAAATTAGATAAATGATTAAGGTCGTCTCCATGGTCAAAGCTCATTGCTCTCTCATACGACCGGGCGTGTTCGTACATCAAATAAGGGCTCAACGGGCTCTTGAAAATGGACTCCCCTAAAGCCATCCTGTCACGCCCAAGATGCGACCCTATCCTAAAGGAACTCGAAGGTCCCACCAAGGATAGAAGCGCATCTTGAAGACGCTTTTGCAAGGTGGATATCATTACATCAACATTACATAATAGTGGGGATACAACCAAGACATACAATGTCACAAGAATACAACAATACATCATATACAAGATCAACATCCGACTACGGATGAAACATAAACAGAAACTCAAACGACATCCACCCTGCTAGCCCAGGCTGCCGACCAGGAACCTAACCCAAGATCGACGACGAAGAAGAAGAAATCCAACACAAGCAATCGAGTATCGCTCTCACGTCATGATCATCACAACACCTTTACCTGCAACTGTTGTTGTAGTAATCTGTGAGCCACGGGGACTCAGCAATCCCATTACCATGGGTATCAAGACTAGCAAAGCTTAATGGGTAAGGAAAGGTAAGGTGGTGAGGTTACAGCAGCGACTAAGCATGTATGGTGGCTAGCTTACGCAAATAAGGGCGAGAAGAGAAGCAAAGCAAACGGACGTCAACTAGTAATGATCAAGAAGTGATCCTGAACTCCTACTTACGTCAAACATAACCCAGAAACCGTGTTCTCCTCTCGATCAACCCCGAAAAGAGACACTCACGGTTACACACACGGTGGGTGTATTTTAGAAGAGTTTGCTTCAAGTTTACTACAACCGGACATTAACAAATTCCCATCTGCCACATAACCGCGGGCACGGCTTTCGAAAGTTCAAACCCTGCAGGGGTATCCCAACTTAGCCCATGATAAGCTCTCGCGATCAACGAAGGATATTCCTTCTCCCCGGGAAGACCCGATCAGTCTCGGAATCCCGGCTACAAGACATTTTGACAGTAATAAAACAAGACCAGCAAGACCACCCGACTGTGCCGACAAATCCCGATAGGAGCTGCACATATCTCGTTCTCAGGGCACACCGGATGAGCACTCCGTACAACTAAAACCAGGCCTCAAGTTTCCCCGAGGTGGCGCTGCAAAGGACTCTAGTTTGTACCAGCACTCGAAGGAGCACTGGCCCGGGGGGGGGGGGGCTAAAATAAAGATGAACCTCGGGCTCTGGAAACCCAAGGGAAAAAGGGCATAGGTGAGGCAAATGGTAAAACCAATGTTGGGCCTGGCTGGAGGAGTCTTATTCAAAGCGAACTGTCAAGGGGGTCCCATAAATCACCCAACCGCGTTAGGGACGCAAAATCCGGGAACATAATACCGATATGACGGAAAACTAGGGCGGCAAGAGTGGAACAAAACACCAGGCATAAGGCCGAGCCTTCCACCCTTTACCAAGTATATAGATGCATTAATAATATAAGAGATATTGTGATATCCCAACATAAATATAATCCAACATGGAGCAATCTTCATCTTCACCTGCAACTAGCAACGCTATAAGAGGGGCCGAGCAAAAGCGGTAACATAGCCAAACAACGGTTTGCTAGGAAGGGTGACAAAGGTTAGAGGTTCATGGCAATTTGGGAGGCTTGAGCAGCAAGTGGTAGGTAACGCAGCATAGCAATAGAACGAAGCAACTAGCATAGCAATAGAACGAAGCAACTAGCATAGCAATGATAGTAATGAGATCCAAGGTGACAGTCATCTTGCCTGAAATCCCGCAGGGAAGAAGAACGAGTCCATGAAGAAGATGAAGCCACGAAGACGAACGAATCCTCACGATCGCAACGAAACGGGAACTAGCGAGAAGAAGCACACAACATGGTAAACGCACCACACATGAACAAGGCATGATGCTCAACCAAGGATGATGCATGACAAGGCTACATGAAGCTACTCATGGCAAGAGATGATGCATACAAGAACAACACATCAAAGCAAGTTTAAATGAGGCCGGAAACAACATATAACAATTCCGGTAAGTCCTCATATGCAAATTTCGAAATTGGTCCAGATCTGAATAAACCTTATGTTCAAGTTGTTAAACAGCAAGTTAAGATGCACCACGATGATCTACACGAAATTCTAGTCAAGTTACATATAAAGTTCATTAGGTTCGGAGCTACGGCCTAGAAGATATGAGCAAAACAAGATAAACATGGCATTGATGCAAAATGCATTCAAACATCAAGCACACACTCCAAAACATGGATGCAACAAGGTAACATGAAACTACATGCAAAACTAAGCAAGTTTCATATAGAGCACACTCAAAACGGAGCAACGGTTCAACACATACACAAGAAACAAGTATAAAGGACAAGCTGTCCAAAACAGCAACTAGGCA
>NW_024119015.1:0-11490 GCF_003073215.2 Triticum urartu
TTGGTGCTGCATCAGCGGTCCATTTCGCTCCGCCATCTCAGCCGTCGAATCATCATAACTGTGGCTGAACCGACACACTGCATATAACTGAACTTACAACGGTGTTGAATCAGAGGATGCAGGTTGCTGACAATACTCCCCACTGAAGATCAGACTTGTCCTCAAGTGTGTTTGTTAGGGAACCAACTTTTGATGGTGCTTGCAAAAAATGCTGGAAAAACTTGCTTCATGAAGTTGGCGTCCTCCCAAGTTGCTTCGTCAGGCTCGAGGTTCTCCCATTCAACTAGCCACTGAGTTACAAGGACCCCATTGCGCGGCAGGGAACGTGTCTCTCTAGAACTGCTAGAGGTTCTGTTTTGATTTTGCCATTAGGTCCAACAAGTGGTAGATCTGCCGAGGGAATGCCATGGGTGCCCAGGTGCTTTTTGAGTTGGCTGACGTGGAAAACAGGGTGAATGCCCACATTATGTGGCAGTTGGAGTTTATAAGCCACATGACCAATCCTTTCCAAAATTCTGTATGGTCCATAAAACTCTATGGTGAGTTTGATTGCTTGTATGAGGCCAAAAGCAGCCATTCTGTATGGTTGCATACGTAGGTAGACCATGTCTCCTACTTCAAAGTGCCTCTCAAGTCTTTTCATGTCCGCATACTTTTTCATCCTGGCTTGAGCTTGAGCCAGATTGGTCTTGAGATGGGATAGCATTTCTTGTTTTTCAGCTAGAAAATCCCTTGCTTCACTGTCAACAGGGCCTGGTATGGCTACTTCACTTATCAGGGGGGTGGGTAGCCATAGAGGGCTTGGAAGGGTGTAAACTTGGTAGCTGTGTGGTAGGTTGTGTTATACCACCACTCAGCTAGTGGCAGCCAAGAGCACCACTTCTTTGGTTCTTGAAATGCCATGCACCGGAGATAATTCTAAAGACACTGATTCACTCGTTCGGTCTGTCCATCACTCTGAGGGTGATACGCAGTGCTGAGTCTCAATTTGACTTTCATAGCTTTGAAAATTCCTTGCCACATGTTGCTTGTGAAGATTCTATCTCGATCTGTGACAATACTGATTGGAGGGCCATGTAGTTTGAATACATTGTCGATAAATGCTTGAGCAACCGTGTGCACAGTGTAAGGGTGTTGAAGGGGGATGAAGTGGCCATATTTGGTGTATCTGTCCACTACTACAAGTATTACCTCCTTCCCGTTGGATTTTGGCAGGCCTTCAATAAAATCCATAGTGAGGTGTGTCCAGGCCATGTCCGGGAGGGGTAATGGATCTAGCAGTCCAGGGTAATGGCAATGTTCAGTTTTGGCCCTTTGGCAAACAGCACATTCAGTGATAAATTTTTCCACATCTTTCTTCATGCCAGGCCAGTAAAAGATTCTCTTTATTCGTTGGTAATTGGCTACAATCCCTGAATGCCCCCTACTGTAGATGCATGGAGTGACTATTAGTTGTTGTCTTAATTCCACATTATTTCCAATGTATATTCTGCCCTTATATCTTAACACTCCTGCTGTGAGAGTGTAGTGTTGTTTTGCATCTGGCTTGATCAGTAGTTTCTGTAAGAGGTCTTGACAATGGGGATCTTGGAGATAACTGGACTCTACAGACTCAACCCAGGTGGGTGTTACCACAGTAATTGCCATGATACTTTGATCTCTTCTGCTAAGGGCGTCTGCAACTCTATTGTCTTTTCCTTTTCTATACTCAATGGTGTAGTTGAACTCCAGGAGTTTGAGTAGTAACTTATGGTGTACCCCTTCAGAGACTTTTTGTCCAGTAATGAACTTCAGGCTTTTCTGATTCGTCCTGATAAGGAGCTCGTTGCCAACAAAATAATGTCTCCATTTTTTGAGGGCCTCCAGAATTGCCAATGCCTCTTTTTCATAAGTGGAGAGTGCTGAGGATCTGGGGCCTATGGATTTACTGTAGTAAGCAAGAGGCCTTCCTTGCCGCATAAGCACAACTCCTAGCCCTGTTCCGCTAGCATCAGTCTCCAAGGTGAAGGGGAGGGTAAAGTTTGGCAGTGCCAGAACAGGGGCAGTTGTGAGGCTTTGCTTAAGTTTGTTAAAAGCTGCAGTTTGTTCCTCAGTCCAGTGAAAAGCTTCTTTCTTGAGCAAGTCATAAAGTGGTTTGCAGATGACCCCATAAGACTGCACAAATCTCCTGTAGTAGCCTGTGAGGCCAAGGAAACTTCTTAATTGGGTAATGTTTTGTGGAATAGGCCACTGAGCTACAGCTTCGATCTTCTGTGGGTTTGTTTGCAGACCTTTTCCAGAGATTATGTGTCCCAAGTATTCTACTTGAGGAGTAGCAAAGATGCACTTACTGAATTTTGCATATAAGTGTTGTGCTCTGAGTGTTTGCAGTACTAGCTTCAAGTGTTCCAAGTGTTCTGCCAAACTCCTGCTGTATATTAAGATATCATCAAAGAAGACAAGCACAAACTTCCTGAGATATTTGGCAAGAACTTTGTTCATGAGTGATTGAAATGTAGCTGGTGCATTAGTAAGACCAAAAGGCATTACTAAGTACTCAAAATGCCCAAAGTAAGTCCTGAATGCTGTTTTGTGCACATCTTCTGTCTTCATTCTCACTTGGTGGTAGCCAGCTCTCAGGTCAAGCTTTGTGAAATATTCTGCTCCATTCAGTTCATCAAATAGGTCCTCTATGACGGGGATGGGAAACTTGTTCTTGACTGTTTGGGTATTCAGTTTCTGTAGTCGATGCACAGTCTCCAACTTCCATCTTTCTTTTTGACCAGGATGGCAGGTGCCGCATATGGGCTTTCACTGTGTCTTATAACAGAGGTGTCCAGTAGCTCTTCAATCTGCTTTTCCATTTTAGCTTTTTTCTGGTGAGGCACTCGATAAGGCCTAACTGTTGGTGGTTCAGTACCTACTTTTAGCGGAATGGCATGATCACATTCTCTAGGAGGTGGCATGCCTTTAGGCTCTTGGAAAACATCCTTGTACTCGGTTAAGAGGTCTTCTATCTCCTTGCAAGGTTGTGCAATTTCAGGTTTTTCTGGAGAGACAGGAATTAGGCAGTAACCCGAAGCTCCAATAGCAGAAAGTTTTTCCATCCTGTGTACTGAGATTAAGGGTACTTGCTCTTTTCTGTTATTGTCCCTCAGTGTGACCTTTGTTTTGCCTTGTAAAATCACTTGCATTTTCCTCTTAACAAAGTCCATAGTAATGGGACTATGGGTTTCCAGCCAGTCACAGCCTAATATGATGTCATAGCCTTTGAGAGGGAGCACTTTAAATGAGTTACTGAACTTGTGTCCTTGGATAGTGTATGGAGTGTTGACCACATGGGAACCAGATTGGAGTGTACCTCCTCCTTCTACTTGTACTATTTCCAAGGGGTTGCTGACAGTATGACAAGTAGTTTTCATTGTGAAATTCATGTCTATGAATGTGTGAGAGCTGCCTGAGCCCACCAAGGCTATTCCACATTTGCCCCCAATGCTGACTTTAAGGGAGAATGTGGCAGAAGTCTTCTTTTTTCCTACAGCTTGAGAGGAAATGTGCATGCATTGTTCATCTTCAGTTGGAGTAGTTGCTGGTGTGGTGTTGTCTTTAGGTTGGTCCTGTCCTTGCAACTTTTCATCAGGTGACTCTTCAGTATGCTCTTCAGTGGCCATGAGGTTAAGTGTCTTATATTGTGCACATTTGTGGCCAAAGAACCACTTGCCTCCACAATATATGCAAGTGCCAGGCTCTCTGAACTTCTATTCAGGTTTAGTTGTCTTGTCCTCTCCTTCCCTCCTCTGTGGTGTCTCATTTTGCTTATATTTATTGGGGAAATGAGCAGAGCTGTTTGTTTTCGCATACCCACTATTGGGTGTATATCTTTTCTGGTTTGCTTGGGCTTGAACTCCCATTTCCATGTCCCTGGCATTTTCTACCGCATCATACAGTGTAATTCGTTTAAAGGGCTTCAGGTAGTGTTTGATTTCAGGTCTTAACCCATTGATGTAGCACTTGACATAGTATCCTTCAGCAGCTCCAGGATTCTCTTTTTTGTATGCAGCCATTCTTTCCTCGAATTTATCAGTATATGCAGCAACTGAATCAGCTCCCTGTTTGAAGGAGTTGAAATTTTCCACTATCTCATAAGAGCTATCTCTAGAAAATCGTTTAAAGACTGCTGCACAGAACTGGTCCCATGTCAAATTTTCCTGAAGAATGCCAGAGTTTCTTAACCAAGTATCAGCTCTACCAGTGAGATACATCTGGGCATAGTCCCATTTTGCTTCTTCTGGTACATGGACCATAGAAAAGAATTTCTCTGTCATCCGAAGCCATTCCATTGGATTTGTACCATCAAATCTAGGGAATTCTATTTTAGGAGCTTTGGCAATTGATCTGTAGAAGTGGGCATCTCTGTCTTGACCTCTGTTATTGTCATAGTGCATGTCAAAGTGCCTGACTTGCTCTGGGTTTTGCTGGGACTGGTGTTGCGCTCTGTTTTGTGGAGGGGGGGGGGTTGTATGTACTGTGGCTCTGGTGGATAGTAATGGTGGTATTCATATGAGACTTGTTCAGGGGGGTGGTGGGGGTCTGATTGGGTAAAACTGATGTTGTGGGACATGACGCTGATTTGGGTAGTACTCTTGATGCTGATATGCAGGTGGGTAGTACATTTGTTGCTGTTGAGCTTGAGAATAATCAGGATTGTCATTATACTGCCCTTGCATGGCGTAATTGACTTTGGGGTATTGTGTGTATGGTTGCCAATCAATGTATTGTTGCTGCTGCTCTTCTGCCCAACCAAAGGTGAGCGCTTGTTCCTGCCCTCGGCGTCTCCAAACTGGTGTCCCCCTATTCAACAGAGGAGATGTATTTGCCTGGGTCCTGTTAACTTGGTCAGGCTGCTGGGGAGGCGGTTGTTGCTGTTGTTGTGGTTGGAATTGGCACTGCTGTTGCTGCCCTGGTCTCGCCTCTTCTGCTGTTGTTACTCTAGGACGCGGGGAAGTGTCCAGCTTCTCCTCCATCCGCAACATCAATTCTTCCAGCCGTGTGAGCTGCTTCTTGACTTCAGTAACCTCTGTGCGCACGCTCTCCACCTCGGTATGGAGGCCGCCGACCTTGCCGTCTAGCTGCTCCATGTCCAGCTTCATCTCTGCAACTTCGGCGGCATCCGCCTTGTCCTCGCCCTTCGATTTCTCCATGGAATGAGATCTGGCTCCGGAATTTTACCACAAGGACGAGCCTTGGAACCCTCGCGAGATCTCGGCTCCCTGCCGCCACCAGCGCTCCTCGCCATCGAAAGCACACGAGCCGACCTTGGTCACGGGATTTTACTACCAGGAGAGGATCTCGCCGGCAACCACACCTAGCTGTCGACTTGTGCCCGAACTGGTCTACCGCCGCCGTTCGCCTCCTTTCCTCACGCCGCCGCCGTGCCGCCGAGGACCGATGACATCTGATACCAATTTGTTAGATCCCAGCTATGATATGAGTTACAGAACAGGGGAATAATACAATTGGAACTGAATTTAACTCCCAATCACGGAGACCCAGCTATGAATTTGGGATCTCTACAGCAGTAGCTAGATAAACTAGGGTTTGATAGTTTGGGGATACAATGATTGAATTCCCTCAGTGATGCGCACGCAGGCGCCTTATAGCCAAGCACCGAGCTGGAAAGCGAGGTGAAAAGAAAGGTAAAAAGAAAAAGGACAGCGGCAGTAACTGAAGAAAGGCAGTGCTTGGTGCTGCATCAACCGTCCATTTCGCTCCGCCATCTCAGCCGTCGAATCATCATAACTGTGGCTGAACCGACGCACTTCATATAACTGAACTTACAACGGTGTTGAATCAGAGGATGTAGGTTGCTGACATAGAGTTTGGGAATAAAATGGCCCTAACCTCTAGAAGGGTGCCGGAGGCCGGAGCTCCGACAGATCTCAGGCGAGCGCGGCCGGTGGCCAGGGGGAGAGGGGAGCGGAAGGTAAAGGCACCTCCGTGGGTGGGATGTTGGAGATCCCCGCCGAGCTGATCGCCCCCATGGCGTACAGACGGGGAGCGGAGCGCCTTTGCTTGTCGTTATTGTCTTTTTTTTCCTTTTTTGAGAAACTGTCGTTATTGTTTTTCCTTTTGAGAAATTGTTTTTATTGTTTGTGTAACGGCAGAATGATTTTTTTACTCCCTTCGTTCCTAAATATTTGTCTTTCTAGAAATTTCAAATGGTCACCACATACAGATGTATATAGACACATTTTAAAGTGTAGATTCACTCATTTTGCTGCGTATGTAGTCACCATTTAAAACCTCTAAAAAGACAAATATTTAGGAACGAAGGAAGTAATTCCCATATATTTATCTTCAATCAGGCAGTACAACAAACACCATAAATAATAAAAAATTACATCTATATTCGTAGACCATTTAGCGACGACTACAAGCACTGAAGCGAGCCGAAGGCGCGCCGCCGTCATTGGCCCTCCATCACCAGAGCTGAGCAAAACTTGTTGTAGTAGATAGTCGGGAAGTCGTTGTACCAGCGCATCAAAACAACAGACGCCCCTGATAAAGAGTAGCGTATATAAAAAGGATTCAACATGAAGACACACGAGCAGAGACGAATGAAGAACAGATCTGACCAAACCAAAGACAGATCCGCGGAATACAAACCTCCACACGTCCACCGACGATGCTAGACGCACCGCCGGAACGGATCTTCAAGGGTGACACCCCCGACTCAGCTTCCTGAGGACACAAAACCTAATAAAACTCAAAGAAACATCTAAAAGCGGAGCCCTCCCGCCGGTAAGAGCCGGGATCCACCACGCCCCATGGCCCTAAGGCCACCGGAGACGAGGCGGACCAGCGGCAACACCAATGAAAGGCAGAGGAACCGTAATCTTTTTTTAGGACCCAGGGTATAATGATTTCCTGACATCGAATTTGTTGTACAATAGCATCACCACTTGTTTGGTTGCAAATTCTTTTTCAGGAAGTATACCAGATCAATTTAAACTGGTTGAATTTTTGGACAAAATTAAAGGAATAACAATAGATGTAGTTGATTGGCCCCATGAGAAAAGGTTAACTCCACGTTTGATTGCTCAGCGAAAAAAGGTCACCCCGCGTCGCCTAGCCCTTGGCGAGTCGGGCGTAGCTAGCACTCCTCGCACCATCGTCCTTCCTTTCCCCCTTTTCTTGCCGCACCGTCGCTGGAGGACGTCGTCGGCTGAAGCCCGGGCGACCGACATTGTCGGAGGGGAGGGGGGTCTCCGCGTCCTATGGGGCAACACGTTCGGGCGATGCATCGGAGCGCGTTGGGGCTCGGGATCACGGCGACCGGGAATGAGCTCACGTCCTCATGTGGGCTCGGTGGCGTCGTGGCAGCTTAGGGTTTTGTCTGGGGATGACAGACGCGGTGTTGTGGACAGATCCACGCAGGCGTGTGACGGTTAGGTTCCATGACGATGTTGGCGGATGTAGGTTGCAAGGGGGCGAGCGCAAGGGGTCGGGTGTGGTGGTGCCCTGGAAGCACCGGGGTCCTCTCCTTCACCTTTGGTCCATGTCAGCGGTTGAGACAAAGGTCAGATTGATGCTGGGCAGCCGCAACTTAAGCGTCGTCCACGGTCAACCCAACGTGGTTTCCCTATATCATACTTGGACAGCTTGGTGGTGGTGATCCAGATCCGGTCGGCCGGGTGGTGGTGGCTGCAGACTGTGCTGTAGCGACCTCCCGCGGCTCCACGATGGCGGTGGTCACCAAAAGGTCTTTGGAAGGGTTCGTCTCTCCAGATCTGATGGTGGACCACGGTGGTGAGATGCAAACTATGGACGAAGCCTTGACGCGGAGGGATGGTTGTGCAGAGATGACAGTCACTCATCGCATATAGCTGGTGGGATCGTGGAAAAGTGGTGACGACAACGCATGAGTGACTTCGATGGTGCCATGTGCATTCGGTCTGGAGCTCCTGCATGAAAACCTATCTCAGATCTGAGTTAGTTATACCTAGCAACAATGACATTTTTGCGTTGTTATGTTGTTGAAAGCATTGCTCGGTATGCTCATACCGATTATTCAGAATGAATACCTAGATTCTTGTCTTGATGGTTGGATCATGTGAAGGCGGCGTTTGAGCATTGCTCCCTTTTTAAAGGCATTGTTGTTGAAGAACTTCATCGTTTGTGTGGTGTCATAAAATGGTTGGTGTGAATATGGTCATTTCTAAAGTTTGCCGACGATGGATCTGATCGCTTAAAAAAATTCTTTTTCTTCGCCTACGCATAGCTTTGTGAAGGTCTCTTCATTTTTCTACTCCCACCGGTCCTCTTTACTATGCATATAAACTTGTCTGGAGTCAAACTTCATAAAGTTTGACATATTTATATTAAAAAGTATTAACATCTATAATATTAAATTTATTCAATATGAAAATTAAATTCATGGTGCATCTAATGATATTGATTTTGTATTGTGAATGTTAATATTTTTTTATAAAGTTGATCAAACTTTATGAAGTTTGATTTTAGACAAATCTTATATGCAGAGTAAAAAAGACTTGAGGGAGTATGTCGGTCACCTTTCTAATCATATACTACCTCTGTTTCTAATGTGTAAGACATTTTGACAATTTAAATTAAACTGCCAAAATGTCTTATATCTAAAAACACATGGTGTACATAAATAGTTGAAATCTTTGATTTCTCTCTTCTCTGCTGTTTAGGAAGCTTCCCTCTTTGGTTTTCCCTTAGTTTTCTATAGGTATTCTTTCTAATTTCACTGACAAAGACAAACCTATTTTTAAACACAGCCGGTTTGAAACGGGACTTTGCGCCATTTGGCACAACAGGTTTGATTATTAAAAGGGCTGTCAGTATTACCAAATTGCCAAGCCGGTTTGAAACGGGACCTTGCGCCATTTGGCGCAACAGGTAATCTAGTTTTGCATATATAATCAGACAGTCAGTCATTCGCCGCTGAGAAGGTCGTCGAGCTACGATCCATCACTCCCGAACCGGCCTGAAAAGCTCGTCCAGGCAATGGCCAGCGGTGCCGGCTGGGGAGAGCACCACGTCCGGATATGGCAAGCTCATGACGGCGCCGGACGAGCAGGGAAGTCTGCTGCCCCGCCGCCACCAGAGATGGTGCTGAATCGCTTCGTTCGCTTCGTCGCGCTGATCGAGAGGCTTGGCAACGCCCTGGGCACGCTGGCCTTCACCTGGGCGACTGTCGTGCTGCTCGGCGGCTACTCCAAAGAGCTCAGCTTGGAGGACGATTTTTGGTATGCGACAGTGATTGTATTCCTCGAAGCTACAAGGTATGATAAAGCAGTATTGTGAGTACATATAGATCCATGATGAATATGAACTTCTTTCCGGGTTCGTACATTTATACATTTTCTGAAAAAAAATCCATGGTACCATACAGCGGTAATTTAGACTGAGATAGACCAATTTATACAGAACATATAAGAAATAGAAAAGACGAGTGCGGTCGTCTTATTCTAAGAGCACATACAGCCAGACTACATAAATTGACCGGGTAGACGCAGAACCAATCAAAGCCTTCTTAAATTTCGGGTTGTCTGGCACTCCTCGTATTGCCGTCATATATGAGATGATATTAGGAGTGCGCGGGCGTGTCCGGTCAGTGGTCATGCGTCTGCCACATAGGATTTGACTCAACATGAACCATAGTTTTTCTTTGTTTATTCTTTCTTTCACTCCATCTCCACCTGTCACATGCATGCATAGTTTAAAAAACTGAATCAGGCCGGTGAATCAGGCCGGTGATCGGACCGGAAAAAATCTGGAACCAACAACCACGTCGGTTTTTTAAGCTTCATATGCCGTTCCGCAATTAGATCAAACGAACCAGGCGGTTTTCTGACCAGGAATAAAACCGAGATACTGAATTGGGAAAATGTTACGCAGAACCACTGACCGAACAGGAGAGAAAAGAAAAAAAGAATCAACCCAACCGAACCCCTCAAAGCCTCTTTAAAAGCTCGGGTTGTTCGACACACCTTACATTGCCGTCAGATATGAGATGCGTATGAGTGTCCAAACGTGTCCGGCCAGTGGTCTTGCGTGTGCCACATAAGATTTGACCCAACATGGACCACCTTTTCTCTTTGTTTATTCTTTCTCTTCTTTTTTTCACTCCATCTCCACCAATCACATGCATGCATGGTTTAAAAAACTGGATCGGGCCGGCGGTCGGACCCGAAAAAATGGGAACTGGCAACCCGTCAGTTTTTTAAGCTTCATAGGCCATTCTGCAATTAGATCGAATGACCCGAGCGGTTTTTTTTAGAAAAAAAAGAATAAAACAGGGATGTTGAACCGGGAAAATGTTTTAAAAGATTCAGATGAGGTGGGAGTCAATGCCATGTCACCTGGAAGGTGTGTGCTAGATGGGTGTGCTAGATACCCTTGACCAAATAACCACCACGGCCGTCTTTACTTAATACTTATTATTTTATGATTAAAAACCAGCAAATGAAATGGTGAACCGATAGTCTGTCCAGTTGAAAACTAAACCGGCAGGCTCATTGGTTCAATCACCGGTCCGTTTTTAAACTATGCATGCATGTGATCGGATGTATATATTAGAGAAGAAAGTTGGGGACATGGCTGTAAAATGAAAATTTAAAATGTAACTGGTCATAGTCCACGCACACGCCCGGGGCGTCCCCGGACATTTGAGGGGCCATATTAGATGTACAAGGTTGTAGATGCTCTAAGATCGTTTCTTGGGCGTGTCCGTGCGCAATGAAGTATCCAACAGTCTGTCCCCACTTTCCCCTATTGGTCGTCCCCTCTTTTTTTATCAAACTAAATAATTTTGCTTGTGGTTGAAATAATCCGAAGATAAATGTTACTACAACAATAATTTGAAGATAAATATTGCAATTCAAGTACAAAATTTCATCTTACATAGTTTAAATTTAAATTCAACTGATTCGGCCATCTATTGGTTCACATCCCCATGATCATGATGCACCAACGCATGCTTCACTAAATCATAGAGAAATTGTGTACGCGTTTCTCGACTATGAATCCTTGCATTTCAAGGAAAATTTCAAACTCAGTGGCTTCATGTTGTGCGAGGCTGATAGGATGCAATTGCAAAATGTTTTAGAGCACTCCTGATGTCCTCTTCACATATTTTCTAGCACCTTCTTGCCTTTGGGAAAGTGAGAATTTCTTTTGTTACCTTATTGGCCGGGAGATGGTGTGGACAAACGTCGCACGCCGAGGATAGATACCAGCAGCAGTACTCCACAGTATAGTCATGCCCATTGATGGCATAGTTGGATTTTTTGAAGCTTTTCCTTCGCAAAGTCTTTGTAAACAATGGTGACCCATGGAGCACGTTGATGTGGTTGTGCTTACGAGACCGTGCATATCAAAGAAAGAGTGCCAAATTCACAGGCCTTCTAATGCAAATGCTTAAAAAAGATAGACGGTCCGAGGAGGGGGGGGGGGGGGGTCTACCCCGGCAAAACATAACCA
>NW_024119016.1:0-9112 GCF_003073215.2 Triticum urartu
ACGCCCGAGCCCCGACCCCGACCCCGACCTCGACGCCGTGCGCCCCCTCCCTCGGCCGCTCTGCCCCTCCTGCTCCCTGACTCCGCCGACGCCTGAAGTGAGCACGCCTACACCTCCTCCTCCTCCCCTACCTCTGCCTAGCTTGGGTGCTTAAGTAGTTGTAGATGCTTAAGTAGCTAGGGTTCATCTAATTAGTAGGTTCAACAACTTAGCTGTATATGCTTAAGTAACTAGGGCGGTAGGGTTTAACTAGAAATGTTAAGGCAGTAGGATTTAACTAGATGTTAATTAGGGCACTAGGGTTAGGGCAGTAGGGTTTAACTATAAATGTTAGGGCAGTAGGGTTTACCTAGATGTTAATTAAGACAGTAGGGTTTAGTTTAGAGAAAAATTCAATATAAAAATATAAATTTCTATTAGTGCTGCAAGTCCAGTTGGTTCTTAATTTTCAATCAATTTTATTAGGAAAGAAATTTAGGACATAATTTGAATTGAGTTCTAGGGTCCATAATTTGAAATTTAGGACATAAATTGAGTTCTAGGGTTCATAATTTTTATTAGGACAGTAACTTGGGACAGAAATATATAAACGTTCTAGGTTTCTAGGATTCATCCATCTATATTTGGTTTTTGAATTGAGTTTGCGAGAGGATGAGATTTGTGTAGATTTTATTGAAGTGTCAAACACTAGGAGATGCAAATTTTAAGTGGTCTTGTTATATGCAAATTCCTGAATAGTGTTTGCTCATGTATATCTACTGTTGTAGTTGCTCATGTACAGGTTCTTAAGTGGTCCTATTATATGCAACATTGATGTGGTTCGATTGTGTCCAAGTGGCCTTTTGTTGTTTGCAAGGAATGATTCCGAGTGACCTATGTTTTGTCGGAGTGTTGATTCATTTCTGTTCCTGAGGCGCTCGATTTGTCCATTTTTTAGCAAAGGTCATGCCAAATTTTTTCGTGAATTTCGGCACGACTTATGCTGGAAACTAGGACATATCGAGTGCCTGGGATTTGCCGCAACGGGAATGAATCAACATTCCGGCAAAACATAGCCCTTTTTAATGTCATTATTCATTTTATTAGGTCTAGAATTAATTGATTAGACTTAATCGTAGGAAACATGGCTAACAATGATGAGGGAGGGGGTTCTGGTAATTGCAACGTCTACGAGGCGGCAAACAACTATTTAAACTATCCGGACGAGCAACAATGGTTGCAGTACCCCTTTGTCACATCCGAGACTGAGACCGACACCGGCACCGACACCGAGACCGGCACCGAGACCAACACCGGCACCGAGACCGGTGTCGATGGTGGCGAATTAGCCGATATAGAACCGAAACCGAAGAGGATACGGCGCCCAAACCAAAGAGAGATCACGCTCAAGAAGACAAGGAACCATGTGCCCTGCTTCGGCCATAAGACCGACTTCTGCTGCATCCAGCAACCGAGTGGTACTCTTAGTGATGGATTCTATGTCCTCCACCACATGCTGTAGTACATACGGGATTGCCAGTACCTTCGCATGTCACCTAGATCTGGCGATGCCGATATTCTGCAATGGGCAAAGAAACTATGAAATATCCCGGATCATCGACTCCGAGGTGAATTCTATCACATTCAGCGTGAACTTGCCCAAATCATCATGAAGGAGGTCCTCGAAAAAATAGGGATGTTCTATGAAGAAGGGCAAATGTCGCGGGAATCCGTCTGAACACGCGTAGCTACTCAGCATCTCGGCCTGAAGCCTTCCACTTCGCTCGAGAACTTCCTTCCTGATTTGGATGGATGGCACGACATGTTGGAGTGATTGACGATATATGACAATGTGTCCATTTAGTCACTACTTTCTCTATAATGAAACTTTGAGTTATGCACGACGAAACTTTGTGATGTAACTAAACCATCCTCCTCTACTAGCGAAGATCACTGTAGTAGGGCATTTTGGGTACGATGAACTTTGTTATTTATGCTTATGATATGTTGCTTCTATTTTTGCTAACTCTGTCTCTTTCTGTTGCTCAACTATATATGTTGCATATTATCGACTCATGTGACCATGCAGGCACATAGATCATCGATGGTGAAGAAGTGCTATTAGGGAAGGTTCCAGGAGTGTGCGACGAGTGGCCTGAGTGTCAGTCGCAGGTGCACCGGTTTTCGGGCGGCAGCCACGGAGGGTTCGATAGTAGAGCCGACGCGGAAGATAGTTACTTGTGGTTGACGCTAGTGCGAGAGAGTGATCGGAACCGGCGCCCAAAAAACTACTACATTATCCCTCTCTTGCTCATAGTGATCGCTCTTCTCTTCTATATCTTTGTTTAGATATCGATGATGAAACATGTGTATGTGATGACCATGCAATTGCTTGTATTCGAGACATGTCACTTAACTTGTATCGCTATATCGTGATTATGATGAGACGACATGATTTGTGTTGGATGATATGATGAGACTATTATGTGTATGAAATGATGAGCATATTTCATGTTTATGATATGATTAGAATACTGTATAAAACTTGTACAAAAACACCACAAATACGTAGCAAAAAAATATGTGAATATATAGCAGTAGCGCTCTTTAGCAGGAAGCAATAGCACCATAGACAAGCGCTACAACTATTTAGCAGTAGCGCTCGATGGACGAACGCTAGCGTTTTTTGGACAACGCTCTGCTAAGTAGGTATAGCAGTAGCGCGGGTCAAAACACGCTACTGCCACAAGTTAGTTGTAGCGCTTTACTAGTAGTGCCGCTCCCTGCGCTACTACTAGGCATTTGACCTGAGCTACTGATAGGCTTTTCCCTATTAGTGATAGTTGGTGCAAAATGCATGATCATTTAAGGTAGCTTGGTTAACATATATCTGGAGAAGAAAGTTTTTGTGGAGACCATTGGGGGATAAAACTTTGCCCAAACTAAGATGTGTTTCAGTTGTCACTAACAAGGATTATATAGCGCACTCCCAATATGAACAAAGAGATGATTACATCATCTTTTTCCTATTATAAGGGATCAAGTGTTGAGAATACAATTTTTAAGAGACTTCCATGCATTCGTGTTTTAGATCTGACTGGTTCATCTATTCAAAGCATTCCAGATTGCATTAGAAGTTTGATCCACCTGACTACTTGATCTTAATGATGCAAACATATCTTACCTTTTAGAGTCCATCGGTTCCCTCATGAATCTTTAGATAACAAACCTGCAAAGGTGCAAAGCTCTGAACAACCTTCCTTTGGCGCTCACTCAGTTGTCCAATTTAAGGCGCCTAGTTCTGACTGTATACCAATAAATTAGGTTCCAGAAGGAATATGCAGATTAGAATTCCTCGATGGATTAGAAGGATTTCCTTTTAGTGGCCGAAGTGACAATGGAAAAAACAAGACGGGTGGAAGTTGGAAGGGTTGGAAGTTCTCTCAGTCTCTCACAGCTAAGGCAGCTTGTGATTACCAAATTGGAAAGAGCAGCTACTTGTACTATAGAGTGAGCAGCTACTTGTACTATAGACTCATTGTTAACAGGCAAAAAATAATCTCACATATGAATCACATTCAGAAGATGCTGACAATATTTCAGCAGTTAATCTCTCCACACAACCTGGAATATGTAGTTATTAATGGATTCTTTGGCCGGACGTATCTACATGGCTTGGCAACACCCACGTGTCTTCAGTTGTATACTTGAAACTCATAGACTGCAGTTCATGTGGGCATCTTCCACCAACTGGTCAGCTGCCCAACTTGAGTTATCTGGAAATTGATGGAGTAACAGGGCTTACCAAGACTAGGACCGAGTTTGTGGGCTGTGGGGTGCTGGTGCTAATCCCATGTCCAAGGATGCAGTTCTTGCTTTTCCCAAGCTCAAAATGTTGAGGATACAGGATATGCCTAACTGGGAGGAATGATCCACTGTCGAAGAAGATTCTGCAACATCAACATCTGTGGAAGGGAAAGCAGAAGCCCTGACCCCAAGGATCCAGATGCTGTCATTACTCAAAGGATGCCCCAAGCTAAGGGCTCTCCCACGACAGCTTGGACAGGAGGCAACCAGCTTGGAATCGTTCCATTTAGAGAAAAGTATATTTTTCGTCCCTTAATTCTTTCGAAAGTATAGAGATGGTCTCTCAACTTCAAAACCAACAAAACTTAGTCCCTCAACTTTCAGAACCGGGTAAAGTTAGTCCCTGCCTTAGTCAAACTTGGTTTATCTATGACGTGGCATGGTCAAAGCGGTATTGGACAGTCCATGTAAAGCACAGCCGGCAACGCTGGAGCTAGGTACGACACGGGGTGAGGTGCCCCGTGCTTTTCGTGCTGGCTGCACCCTCCTTGGCGCTCCATCCAGTGGTGGAGGAGACAGCGATTTGTTGCATGACGGTGACGGCGGCGCTCCAGCATGTGGTGAGACAGAGGCGCGTTGTCGCACGTCGACAACTTCCAGCGCAGGCGCAACAATGGAGGTAGTGGGCACACCTATGGCAGCAGCCCCATGGAGGATCCTCGCTTCCTCGGCCCGCGGAGACCTGAGGTGTCGTTGCATGGCGCTGGTCTACTCGGCAGCAGACGCACGAGCCAGCGACCGCAACAACGGCCGTGTGCTGTAGATGGGCTTGTATCCCGAACCTCATATCCACCCACAAGCATGACCCCCGCTCCTCCATGTTCGTGCAATCATGCATTAGTAGAAAAGGGGTCAAATGTGAAGCACATTAGTGCCGGTTTAAATTTAAGCCAGCACTAATGTGTCCATTAGTGCCGGTTCCAACGGCTAGGCGGGCGGAGATCATTAGTATCGGTTCATGAGCAACCTTTAGTACCGATTCATACCACACACCGGTACTAATGAGGTTGTGTCAGGCTGTGGTCAGGCTGGGGCCCCACGAACACCTTTAATACTGGTTCATGGCATGATCCGGTACTAGAGTTTCTTAGTAAGATGATTTTTATTAGTCCCACCTCGCGAAGAGAGAGGCAGTAGGAGCGGTTTATAAACTGTGAGTGCAGAGACGATGAAGGAGAGGCGCAATGCTCACCTGCACGTTGCTTAGCTTCAAGCCTTTCGGAATAGCATAGACCGCACGGAGCTATGTGCAGTGCAGTCTACACTATTCCAAAAGGCTTGAAGCTAACTAACGAGCATTGCGCCTCTTTTTATTTTTAATAACTTATTACAACTCTGGACTTCTTGTGTTACGACAAAAACTGGATGCACTTCGTGTACAAACTGGACAATCTCTTTCGAAGTATCATGGCCGGTTTTGGACGAAAACTCATCTGTTACACCGGCACTTCATTTTTTAAAATTATTACAACTCCAGACTTTTTTGCGTTCAGTACGCACCATTCAAAGCCACGTAATCAACTTTCAACCCTTTCTGACATCATTTGCTATTTTTCATTCATTTACCGATTTGTTTTGAGAGCTAAATGACCGTGAAATTGAAAATCACTACAAAATGAACTCTGAAAATGTTGAAACTTGGCATGGTATCATCATTTCATCCACATAGCTTGTGCAAGAGAGTAGAGAAGGTTACGGCAAAAACTGGACGCACTTCGTGTACAAACTGAACAATCTCTTTCGGAGTATTAGAGTTTCGGACAAGAACTCGTCTATTACACGGTTACTTCATTTTATTAAAATTATTTGAACTCCAGACTTTTTTTGTGTTCCGTATGCAGCATTCAAAGCCACGTAATCAACTTTCAACCCTTTCTGACATCATTTGCTATTTTTCATTCATATACCGATTTGTTTTGAGAGCTAAATGGTCGTGAAATTGAAAATCACTACAAAATGAACTCTGGAAATATTGAAACTTGGCATGGTATCATCATTTCACCCACATAGCATGTGCAAAAGAGTAGAGAGGGTTACGGCAAAAACTGGACGCACTTCGTGTACAAACTGGACAATATCTTTTAGAGTCTCAGGGTTTCGGACGAGAACTCGTCTGTTACGTGGTTACTTATTTTTTAAAACTTATTTGAACTCTAGACTTTTTTGTTTGTTTCGTATGCAGCATTCGAAGCGACGTCATCAATTTTCAACCCTTTCTAACATTATTTGTTCTTTTTTAGTCATTTACCGATTTGTTTAGAGAGCTAAATGACCGGGAAATTGAAAATCACTACAAAATGAACTCTGAAAATGTTGAAACTTGGCATGGTATCATCATTTCACCCACATAGCATGTGCAAAAGAGTAGAGAGGGTTACGGCAAAAACTGGACGCACTTCATGTACAAACTGGACAATCTTTTTCGGAGTATCAGGGTTTCGGACGAGAACTCATGTGTTACGTGCTTACTTCATTTCTTAAACTTACTTGAACTCCAGAATTTTTTTGCGTTCCGTATGTAGCATTCAAAGCGACGTCATCAATTTTCAACCCTTTCTGAGATCATTTGCTTTTTTTCAGTCATTTATCGATTTGTTTAGAGAGCTAAATGGCCGTGAAATTGAAAATCATTAAAAAATAAACTCTGAAAATGTTGAAACTTGGCATGGCATCATCATTTCACCCACATAGCATGTGCAAGAGAGTAGAGAGGGTTACCGCAAAAATTTGACGCACTTCGTGTATAAACTGAACAATCTCTTTCGGAGTATCAGGGTTTCGGACGAGAACTCATGTGTTACACGGTTACTTCATTTCTTAAAACTTATTTGAACTCCAGACTTTTTTGTGTTCAGTATGCAGCATTCAAAGCGACGTCGTCAATTTTCAACCCTTTCTGACATCATTTGCTGTTTTTCAGTCATTTACCGATTTGTTTAGAGAGCTAAATGACCGTGAAATTGAAAATCACTACAAAATGAACTCTGAAAATGTGGAAACTCGGCATGGTATCATTATTTCACCCACATAGCATGTGCAAGAGAGTAGAGAGGGTTACGGCAAAAACTTGACGCACTTCATGTACAAACTGGACAATCTCTTTCGGAGTATCAGGGTTTCGGACAAGAACTCATGTGTTACACGGGCACTTCATTTTTTTAAACTTATTTAAACACCAGACTTTTTTTGCATTCAGTATGCAGCATTTAAAGCGACGTCATCAATTTTCAACCATTTCTGACATCATTCGCTATTTTTCATTCATTTACCGATTTGTTTAGAGAGCTAAATGACCTTAAAATTGAAAATCACTACAAAATGAACTCTGAAAATGTTAAAACTTGGCATGGTATCATCATTTCACCCACATAGCATGTGCAAGAGAGTAGAGAGGGTTACGGCAAAAACTTAACGCACTTCGTGTACAAACTGGAAAATCTCTTTCGGAGTATCACAGTTTCGGACAAGAACTCATGTGTTACACGGGCACTTCATTTTTGTAAACTTATTTGAACTCCTTACTTTTTTTGCATTCAGTATGCAGCATTCAAAGCGACGACATCAATTTTCAACCCTTTATGACATCATTTGCTGTTTTCATTCATTTACCGATTTGTTTAGAGAGCTAAATGACCGTGAAATTGAAAATCACTACAAAATGAACTCTAAAAATGTTGAAACTTGGCATGGTATCATCATTTCACCCACATAGCATGTGCAAGAGAGTAGAGAGGGTTACAGAAAAAACTTGACGCACTTCGTGTATAAACTGGACAATCTCTTTCGGAGTATGATGGTTTTGGACGAGAACTCATGTGTTACACGGTTACTTCATTTTTTTAAACTTATTTCAACTCCAGACTTTTTTGCGTTTAGTATGCAACATTCAAAGCGACGTCGTCAATTTTTAACCCTTTCTGACATCATTTGCTCTTTTTCAGTCATTTACCGATTTGTTTAGAGAGCTAAATGACCATGAAATTGAAAATCACTACAGAATGAACTCTGAAAATGTTGAAACTTGGTATGGTATTATAATTTCACCCACATAGCATGTGCAAGAGAGTAGAGAGGGTTACGGCAAAAACTTGACGCACTTCGTGTATAAATTGGACAATCTCTTTCGGAGTATTAGGGTTTTGGACGAGAACTCATGTGTTAGACGGGCACTTCATTTTTTAAAACTTATTTGAACTCCAGACTTTTTTTGCGTTCAGTATGCAGCATTCAAAGCGACATCGTCAATTTTCAACCCTTTCTGACATCATTTGCTCTTTTTCAGTCATTTATCGATTTGTTTAGAGAGCTAAATGACCGTCAATTTGAAAATCACTACACAATGAACTCTGAAAATGTTGAAACTTGGCATGGAATTATAGTTTCACCCACATAGCATGTGCAAGAGAGTAGAGAGGGTTACGGCAAAAACTTGACGCACTTCGTGTATAAATTGGACAATCTCTTTCGGAGTATTAGGGTTTTGGACGAGAACTCATGTGTTACACGGGCACTTCATTTTTTTAAACTTATTTGAACTCCAGACTTTTTTTGCGTTCAGTATGCAGCATTCAAAGCGACATCGTCAATTTTCAACCCTTTCTGACATCATTTGCTCTTTTTCAGTCATTTATCGATTTGTTTAGAGAGCTAAATGACCGTCAATTTGAAAATCACTACACAATGAACTCTGAAAATGTTGAAACTACTCGAAAATAAATAGAAGAGAGTGTCACGAAAAAAGTTACTCAAAAATAAATAGAAGAAAATAAATAATGTAGAAAAGAAAAAAAACTATATAAAAATTGTTGGGGCGCTGCCCAGTGGGCTTGCCAGACCTAGGGCGTGCAAATCCAGGCCCAGAAGGGCCAGCAGGCTCACAAGGCAGCGCGCCATAGTTAGGCTTAGAAGCCTGCTATATAGAGGAGTTCAAAGGAGCAGCCGCCGCTGGGTTTATAAACCAGTGCGGCTGCTGAGGGAGTCCTGGATAAGGGGGTCTCCGGACAGCCGGACTATCTCCATTGGCCGGACTGTTAGACTATGAAGATACGAGATTGAAGACTTCGTCTCATGTCCGGATGGGACTCTACTTGGCATGGAAGGCAAGCTAGGCAATACGGATATGGATATCTCCCCCTTTGTAACGACCTTGTGTAACCCTAACCCTCTCCGGTGTCTATATAAACCGAAGGGTTTTAGTCCATAGGACAACAACCATAACATACAATCATACCATAGGCTAGCTTCTAGGGTTTAGCCTCTCCGATCT
>NW_024119017.1:0-14101 GCF_003073215.2 Triticum urartu
TTCCGATCCTAATTATATTTTGATTTGAAGTACAGAGCAATGTTGGACTTTCTTTAGTTCATTCTGAATATTGCATCCTTGTTAGTCCGTGAAATTTATCTCAAGACTAACTCTGTAAACTAAAGATGTATGGAGATTTTCCAAGCAGCAATACCACCATATGGAAAGGTGCATCGATGCCCGATTTTCACAGCTCAAAAGTAGGCACTTGAGCGGAAGCACCCCTAGCGGCCTGGTACAACATGCGCCGCGTTATACTCCGGTAAGGATCTTCTTCTCTCTTCCTCTTAAGATAAGACATTAAGTTCTCCACTTCCGATTTTGTGTGTAGATACAAATCGCTTGCTTGTTTCTTGTCCATCAGCAGATTGTTCAGACCTTTCATCTTGATTGGCTTGCCGAACAGGAAGTATAAGCGACCTGGTACCTTAGGGAGAACAACTGGGAGATGCAAGGCCTGATTCCCATCCTCTCCAATGACCGTATCTCTGAAATAAAAGTGTTCCTACTACAGCTGAGCATGGCTAGTGTTGAGCAAATAATTTAGCAATAGAAAATATTTGATTATTAACTCCCCTTTTCAAAGGAAACGAGTCAGGACGATAGATATCTGACCTTAGAGTTGGAAGATCTTCATTGAATGATTTTATCCAGTCTTTGAGATAAGGGATGTTCTTTTGATCGTTGTAATCCAGGACTATCTGCAGAAGGAAAGGAACAAAGAATTAGCAGAATAGGTTCTCTCTTGTTTTGGAAGGAGATATACGTGCAATGTGTACTTGCCCTAGAAAAAACCTGAATGTATGATAGTGATCACTAATTAAGGTGTCTGATATTACTCTGTTACAATAAATATAAAAAGATCATGAAAAATAATTTAAAAGTAGCAAACTGTGTCCTTGAGTTAATTCAATATACAAAGGCACGAAAAGAATACCTCTAAAATTTCATCTTCTCCGACACAGCCAAATGGTATGATAGTAACTCCAAAACGGGCTACCATTCTTACAAATTCTGGTTTATCTGGCCAAAAGCACTGGTAGCCTTCACCCTGTCCAGTTCAACTTAATTAGTAAATCTAGGGGACAGCTCCTATGCACGGTGGGAGCAAACATGAAATTCATTTGTACAAATGCAAAAAAAAAATATTTAGTTCACCTTCCGGTGTAGAACTTCCCGAGCACCGCCTGGATAGAGGAGAACAAATTCATTTCTCTCGAATAACTTATACATATTGATCGGACTGACTGAAACTCCCCCGTACATAGATACTACATCGAATAGGGATAACTCCTGTCGCAAAGCCCAATTATGTCCAACAAAAAATAGTGGGTTGGACAATATTCGGATAGTTTCTTTCTTCTCTTTCAAGAACTCTTGAACAAGTGAAGGCATCTCTATCCCTAAGAGTTGGTGACGACCCACAAACAAGACAGGACCTTTGTTAGGAACACCACCGAGTCCACGTACAATTTTTCCAGTCTCCAGAGTAGACAACAAGACTGGGCTCATTGATTGATTGAGCAATCTGAAGAAGAGTTCAGCTAATCAGTCCGCTATCCTGGACAAATACCATGTGATGGTAGAGTGGATCTTTCCTAAATTGAATACATACCTGAAATCTTGGGTTGATTTCTTGAACTCTGTAAATGTAGGTGGAAGGAAATCGGTCACGGCATCCCATTTTCTTCCACGGCGGTACATGTTGACCCCTTTTATGACAGTTAGCAGGTTGAAGTCACGCTCCTGTGTAAGGACACTAAACTGTGAAGATTATTGTAAAGGTCATACTGAAAGGTAAAGTAGTTCTTCTTGTTTGGCTGGAGAGTTAAGAATTAGCAACAACAGATCAAGTGAAAACGAAGAAGCCATTATCAAGCATTTATCATGAGTACGATATATAATGCGTACCATGAGTAGTGTATGACCCCGGTTCCTAAAGTATCTAACTTTGCAGTTTTTCAGCATCTTAAATAGTCGATCAGCTTCTCCACATGGCGGCAGATTCTGGTTGCCACTGAATCCAAATATATTAGTGTGAGAGCCCTATTTTTTTTATGCCCTAATAGGAATCAATTGAATGTGCAATGCCCTAATATAGAAAAGGAACCTTGCAAGAAGTAAAACTTCTGCTTTTAGTCATGAGACTAAAACGTATCCAAGCATGGATGAGACTAGCAAGTTTTAGTCCCACTACTTTTAGTCATGAGACTAAAACGTATCCAAGCACCCTCTTAGATCTTCAAACGTGCAATAATGTGTGGGAGATTTTGAGAAAGAATAATGTGGGAGTTGGAAGAAAGAAGGGAGGGAGAGAGGCTTACATGTGTAAATTGATTTTACCTCATTTATTCATCGTACCTATTAGTGGCGCCTGTAGCAAACAACACACCACTAATTAGCCAATTACTAGTGACGAGGAATCATGTGGGCACACCACTATTCAGTGGGTCCTAGAAACTCACCTAGCAACGGTTATTAATGGCGCTCAGAGAAACAGCACACGCCGCTATAGAGCTAAGCACTAGCGACGTCCATAAATAAAGTCAAACTACTAGTGAGTGGTGCCTACATGCGAGCCAGGCAGAAATTATTAGTGGTGTGTGTCCTAATTTGCACGCTGCTACTAATTTTTGTCGGGCCAGCTTTTGGGTGGAACTTACTGGTGGCGTGCACTACGGCCGACAGACCATTGATGAGTGATTATTAGTGTCATTCATCTTTCACCTGCACACCATTAATATTTTGTTCACTTACCAATGGGATGCTGCTTTAGTGGCGCACCACTAATATGGTAATTCTATAAGGGGTTCCTCCACCGGCGTGGCATTGACTATAGTAGATGTGTTTGGTTCCTTGAAGTGGGGTGTGTGAATTATAGTAGGCGACAATGTTAGTCTTCTTCGAAGTCATCGGATGAAGTTGACAATGCTAGAATCTAGTTGACATGGGGAAGAACCCCTACCGAAGTGCGAGTAAGCCTTGGTTTGGTCACTTGTGCCGATCCAGTCCGTCGCCCCTATATGCATCCCTATGTGCAAAGGTTCTCTCTCACATATTGGTATTCTCATGATTCCCCACTTTCTCTTGCACTTCCTTGTTAGCGGTAGAGCCGATTTTGGATGACTCCTAGACGGGGCATATGATACTCTATGGGTGAAATTGTATTTACTTTACACAGGGTCATTTGTGCATCCCACGAGAACTAGGTTTGTCTTGTGTAGTAACCATTTGTATGCTTTGTGTAATCAATTTGATCAATGGAATATTTTTGTTTACAAATTTAAAATTTGATATAATAACGTTCAATTATTTTCTACTTTTTTATCGGCAGGGTATTTGAGGTGGGCTGCTTACACATACCAATAAACGATCGTACACCATTTGGAGGTACAGATAGATTGGCTATGTTTCAGAGAATAAAATGTTTGTTAGCATTCCAAGTCACCAGAGATGTACTACATAGTTTTAACCAAATAAATATAGAGAGATCCATAAATTATAAACTTGAACTCCTCCACCTCCTTATTCTTGATGATCTAGTAGAACGTCAGACTTTTTATTCTAGAATCAAAGATACCTCATATTTATCTTGCATTAAATCCTAAGAAAGTTAATTAATATCAGAGAACATGTTTTGTATCCATATTTATATCCCCCCCCCCATTTCAAAATAATTCCCGGGTTAGGTTCGCCTCAAGTCAAACTTTGTGATGTTTGACCAAGTTTATAGAAAAAATATCAACATTCACAATTCCAACTGGATATTATTAGATCCACCAAGGAATATGTTTGCATATTTTTATTTATTTGGTATTGTATATGTTGATATTTTTAATATAAATGTGGCCAAAACTTACAAAGTTTGACTTAAAACAAAACTAATACGGGAAGTATTTCGAAATGGGGGGAGTATAAACATATGATTTCTTAGAAGTCAAAACCTCTAAACCATTCATACACCCCTCAAATTATAAACATGCCCATTTTTTGTTCTAGAAGTGTTCATACACATTGCCTCATATTTATTTGCATTAACTTCTAAGGAAATTGTGCTCAGAGTACATCTATTGTATCCATTATCTTATAAAGCATATTATTTGCCAATCTAACTAATTAATTTAATTACACATGGTCAAATTAATCTAGACCCTTGCTAATTTACATTGGATAATACAATGATTCCCATAATAGATCCTCTAAAATCTTGCTATTACCTCACTAATTGTGACTTACTTAGGCTACTCGACAATATATTTTTCATTGTAGCTTTTTCTGTGCACACGGAGAATACATTGATTTGGTTGGATTTTCTTCGTATATATTTATGAGATTAGATATTCCATGTTTACCTGTGAGTTTTATGAAGACCTAAATATTAGATATTTCAAACCATGAGTGGAGTCGCATGTTTTCCATTTCCAAAATTCTGATGAATTTATTTGAATGATGGCAGTAAGCTTGTAGTGTTTTCTATGACTTCATAGTACATAATTAACTGTTTTGTTGGAGCTAGAAAATTCGGTGCCGGGAAAATAGTATATTTTCTATTAAAGAGGATAACCCTGGGTCTCGGCATCGATTAATGCACATAAGCATGGAAAATAGTCTATTGAATAAATATGTGGTGTACAATGTGCAAATATTTGCTTGTGCGTGGGTCCTAGTGTAATCAAACATTGTTACTTCTATATTATGGCCTTTGAACACTAGTAACAGGAACCACCTTCATAGGATTCAGTGATTCCTACTAAATTTAAATGCATACAGGGCTAATACAAATAGTGGAAGAACATATCAAATATGAGCATGCTTTGTCACCTAGGTGGCTGATTCCTAGATGCACCCACGGTTCAAAAGGAGGAATCATACAGATACTAAACTTAGAGAAGTCCGCAGCATGCAGCACAAGAAGGTCGAGATGGAGGAACGGAGGAAACTGACCTACACCCTTATATAAAAGTATCTGGCACTAAGACTAAGGTCGAACATCCAAGATCTTCCAAGGCCTAGACTACCTAAAGATAGATCCAGTCTAGGCATGTCATCTTGGTCGTTCACCAGAGAACTCACCGAGTTCATATACAACTTGAGGAGCACGCCATTGTGTTGCTCCATTGTAATATCATCTAATATATATAATCACATGTAAGCATGAGTAGAGCTGCTATTCACATCACAGCGGCCGGAACCTGGGTAAAATTTTGTCATGTGTCCGTCTGGTGACTTGAGATTATGTCACATTACCAAACAAATCTACGACTATCATACTTTTGGTAGGTACTTTGCAAAATATACTCGACATACACGAAGTAATGTTATCTTCAAAATAGTTCATTTTATATGAAATTTATGGTAAATTCCAAAGTTTTAAATAGCGCGCTAAGACTCTTAGCGGCGGACCTCTTCTAAATGCTATAGCGTGCTATAGCGAGCTATTTAAAATGTTTGTTCAAGTGTTTGAACAAAAGACTCTTAGTGCGGGACCTTTTCTAAACGCTATAGCGTGCTATAGCGGAGCTATAGCGGGCTATTTAAAACCATGGTAAATTCATTATATTTTACAGCTAGTTGTGATCTTGTGATAGCTTTTATCCCATTTAAATATGTTTGCGACATTTTACCCCTTAGTTATGGCACACTGACAACTTTTACCCTATTTTATTATATTTCTAGATTGAAATGCTGGCCCTGTCATTTAGGACAAGGATGTAGTTGACGTGATAGATAAGCCAGACAAGTATTACTTTATTGATGGGAATACAGAATTATAAAAAATTCTCCCAGAGTTCATCAAATTATATTGACTTACGGAAATTCCATCAAACAGGTTCGACCGCACCACACTGCCCTTGTGCCATATCAAATATCCCTAACGAAAACATGCATGGGTTTTCTAAGCAGTCAATGATCACGATATCTCTGACACATGTGTTTGGCCTATCATTGGGTATGTCTTATAATCTTTTATATTAAGGGGGTAGTTACCAGGCATCAACTATGAGGTAAAAATTGTCACAAGTTTGCAATAGGTTGCAAAAGTGCAAGTTACTCTAAATTAATATCTAATCATATACAATTATAAAAGATGAAAATATTTACTCCATACTAACAAGTATGAGTCTACGTACATAAAATGGCATAACAAAAAGTCGGGAAATTTACCAATCAAATATCTTAGAAGGTGTGGATGTATAACTGAAAGGTTGCTTGACATCAGTTCCAAAAGAGGCAAGTTGGCTTGTGCAGTAGTTTTGGCAAATGACGTTGCTGAAATAACATATTGAATTATTATTTTGCAATTTGCAAGTACCCAATCAAATTAAAGCCAAGATAAAATATTCACCTACCTGGATTTATTAGCACTAGAACCAAATCCTTGTTTGGATTGCGAGCTGCCACTGATATTGCCAAGCATCCACCAAGTGAATTTCCAATAAAAAATATTGGTCTGTTTGGTGACAAAGCATGCTCATATTTGATATATTCTTCCACTATTTGTATTAGCCCTGTATGCATTTAAATTTAGTAGGAATCACTGAATCCTATGAAGGTGGTTCCTGTTACTAGTGTTCAAAGGCCATAATATAGAAGTAACAATGTTTGATTACACTAGGACCCACGCACAAGCAAATATTTGCACATTGTACACCACATATTTATTCAATAGACTATTTTCCATGCTTATGTGCATTAATCGATGCCGAGACCCGGGGTTATCCTCTTTAATAGAAAATATACTATTTTCCCGGCACCGAATTTTCTAGCTCCAACAAAACAGTTAATTATGTACTATGAAGTCATAGAAAACACTACAAGCTTACTGCCATCATTCAAATAAATTCATCAGAATTTTGGAAATGGAAAACATGCGACTCCACTCATGGTTTGAAATATCTAATATTTAGGTCTTCATAAAACTCACAGGTAAACATGGAATATCTAATCTCATAAATATATACGAAGAAAATCCAACCAAATCAATGTATTCTCCGTGTGCACAGAAAAAGCTACAATGAAAAATATATTGTCGAGTAGCCTAAGTAAGTCACAATTAGTGAGGTAATAGCAAGATTTTAGAGGATCTATTATGGGAATCATTGTATTATCCAATGTAAATTAGCAAGGGTCTAGATTAATTTGACCATGTGTAATTAAATTAATTAGTTAGATTGGCAAATAATATGCTTTATAAGATAATGGATACAATAGATGTACTCTGAGCACAATTTCCTTAGAAGTTAATGCAAATAAATATGAGGCAATGTGTATGAACACTTCTAGAACAAAAAATGGGCATGTTTATAATTTGAGGGGTGTATGAATGGTTTAGAGGTTTTGACTTCTAAGAAATCATATGTTTATACTCCCCCCATTTCGAAATACTTCCCGTATTAGTTTTGTTTTAAGTCAAACTTTGTAAGTTTTGGCCACATTTATATTAAAAATATCAACATATACAATACCAAATAAATAAAAATATGCAAACATATTCCTTGGTGGATCTAATAATATCCAGTTGGAATTGTGAATGTTGATATTTTTTCTATAAACTTGGTCAAACATCACAAAGTTTGACTTGAGGCGAACCTAACCCGGGAATTATTTTGAAATGGGGGGGGGGATATAAATATGGATACAAAACATGTTCTCTGATATTAATTAACTTTCTTAGGATTTAATGCAAGATAAATATGAGGTATCTTTGATTCTAGAATAAAAAGTCTGACGTTCTACTAGATCATCAAGAATAAGGAGGTGGAGGAGTTCAAGTTTATAATTTATGGATCTCTCTATATTTATTTGGTTAAAACTATGTAGTACATCTCTGGTGACTTGGAATGCTAACAAACATTTTATTCTCTGAAACATAGCCAATCTATCTGTACCTCCAAATGGTGTACGATCGTTTATTGGTATGTGTAAGCAGCCCACCTCAAATACCCTGCCGATAAAAAAGTAGAAAATAATTGAACGTTATTATATCAAATTTTAAATTTGTAAACAAAAATATTCCATTGATCAAATTGATTACACAAAGCATACAAATGGTTACTACACAAGACAAACCTAGTTCTCGTGGGATGCACAAATGACCCTGTGTAAAGTAAATACAATTTCACCCATAGAGTATCATATGCCCCGTCTAGGAGTCATCCAAAATCGGCTCTACCGCTAACAAGGAAGTGCAAGAGAAAGTGGGGAATCATGAGAATACCAATATGTGAGAGAGAACCTTTGCACATAGGGATGCATATAGGGGCGACGGACTGGATCGGCACAAGTGACCAAACCAAGGCTTACTCGCACTTCGGTAGGGGTTCTTCCCCATGTCAACTAGATTCTAGCATTGTCAACTTCATCCGATGACTTCGAAGAAGACTAACATTGTCGCCTACTATAATTCACACACCCCACTTCAAGGAACCAAACACATCTACTATAGTCAATGCCACGCCGGTGGAGGAACCCCTTATAGAATTACCATATTAGTGGTGCGCCACTAAAGCAGCATCCCATTGGTAAGTGAACAAAATATTAATGGTGTGCAGGTGAAAGATGAATGACACTAATAATCACTCATCAATGGTCTGTCGGCCGTAGTGCACGCCACCAGTAAGTTCCACCCAAAAGCTGGCCCGACAAAAATTAGTAGCAGCGTGCAAATTAGGACACACACCACTAATAATTTCTGCCTGGCTCGCATGTAGGCACCACTCACTAGTAGTTTGACTTTATTTATGGACGTCGCTAGTGCTTAGCTCTATAGCGGCGTGTGCTGTTTCTCTGAGCGCCATTAATAACCGTTGCTAGGTGAGTTTCTAGGACCCACTGAATAGTGGTGTGCCCACATGATTCCTCGTCACTAGTAATTGGCTAATTAGTGGTGTGTTGTTTGCTACAGGCGCCACTAATAGGTACGATGAATAAATGAGGTAAAATCAATTTACACATGTAAGCCTCTCTCCCTCCCTTCTTTCTTCCAACTCCCACATTATTCTTTCTCAAAATCTCCCACACATTATTGCACGTTTGAAGATCTAAGAGGGTGCTTGGATACGTTTTAGTCTCATGACTAAAAGTAGTGGGACTAAAACTTGCTAGTCTCATCCATGCTTGGATCCAAATACTAAAAAGACTAAAATCAAGTTTATTATCCTCCAAACCCTCCAATCCAGAACTCGTCCGTGTTAAAGGAGAGGAGTTAAATGAGGAGAGAGAGGACTAATCCACATTTTAGTAGGGGTACCCCTGACTAAAAAAATTTAGTCTCAAGACTAGTTTTAGCCTCTCTTTAGTCAGGGGTGCTTGGAACTTTAGCCTCTTAAAGAGACTATTTTTAGTCAGACTAAAGTAAGTCCCTTGGATCCAAGCACCCTCTAACTAATTAGCCCTAGATATAGACAATTAATTAAGCTCTCTAGCTAGCTACTCTCTCTCCTCCACCCTCTCCCATGCATTAAATTAACTCTCTCTCTCTCTCTAGATCTGGCTCATGCGATAGAAATGATGAAGAGGTCCCAGGACACATTGGCCACAATGGTGCAGAGAGTTGCTTGTGAAGAAGACAAGTAATGAAGAGTGACTCTTAAAGAGGCTGCCAAGTTGGAAATTCGGGGAAGTATCAAAAACTTCATTGTATCCCAATTGTGATCTTGAGCACACACGCCTCAACTTCACACTAAAATCCTGGAAATCGAGGACAAACACAAAAGCTCGGACGCAAGCCTCGATGACACATTGGAGTTTCTACACTAAGTTTTTCTTGAGGGGAACGTGTTGCCTAGTAGTATCAATGAGGCCAAAAAGGTCATGTTCCCTATTTATTTGTCCCACATAAAATACTACACGTGTGTCAATGTGTACATCATTTATAAGAACGAGCACAAGGAACTAATAGAATGTCTAGAGTGCGAGGAACCTCGGTAGAAGCGGGGAAATAAAAATCCTCAGAATGCTGTACCGTACTTTCAGCTCACTCCCCGATTGAAATGTCTATGCACAAAAAAGAAAGAAATAAGGCTCGTGTATTGGCACAAAAAAGGAAAAATCTGGTTAAAGATGATGGCATGTTAGGACACCCCTTTAGACGTTTCACGATGGAAGTACTTGACTAGGAATACCCTGCTTTTAGCGAAGAAGCAAGGCACATCAGTTTGGGTGTGAGTATGGGCGGACTGAATCCTTTGGGCAACCAGTGCAACACACATAGCAGCTGGCACATGTTTGTATGGTTCTACAATCTCTCACCTTAGCTCTGCATGAAGCGATAGTATGTACACATGGTTATGCTAATTCAAGGGCCGACGGAACCAGGGACGGACATTAACATGTATCTCCAGATATTGAAGGAGGAGCTAGGCATATTATGGGCTGATGAAGGGGTCAATACTTGGGATGCTAACGAAGGACATCATTTCCTTATGAGAATTGCATTGATCTTGATGTGCATGATTATCTCAGTTACAGATATATCTCTGGCAAGGTGTGCCATAGACACCAAGCATGGGTCAAGTGTATACATAATACACATTTTCCGCGGTTAGGGAATGATGTCTCTCATAAAACCTTGTTCATGGGGCATCGAAGGTGGCTCAAAAAGAATGACAAGTGGAGAAGTCATCCATATTTGTTCGGCGATACAACTAAAACCTAAGTAAATCTAGTTAAGAGGAATAGGGAAGAAACACTTTGGATGTTGAACGTTCTAAAAGAGTGCCCTAAGCCCGGGAAGAAGCGGAAGCCCATGAAACATTGTTAAAAGTATGGAAAATGAAGTCTGTTTTTGGGGGTTGCCTTACTATCCAGTCCTCAATACGCATCATTGTATTGATATCTTGCATATCCCAAAGAATGTTTCTAAGAGTTTTCTTGTCTTTCATATGCAAAACAATACTTAAAATACTTTAATATAGCGAACGAGCTAGAGGCAGATCAGGAGGATACACTTATGCACAAGAATGTTAAAAATTCGAGAATGAATGTCCCTTTGCTTTCATCACTCTAGCGCCAAAGGACCTTGATCATGTTTTCAAGTGCCTCACAAGTATCAAAGTTAGTCTCAGGTACTCTGGGAGCATACAAGGATATCCAAATGTGAAGAAATGAAGGGTGTCTGAGATGAAGTCTCATGACTGTCACGTGATGATGACAAAGATACTTCAAGTTGCACTTAGAGGGATAAAGGACAATCTCGTTCGTGAAACACTTATTGACTATTGTAATCTTTTCATCATCACATGTTATCTATCAAAGTACGATCAGTTTGAAACGTCTTGCAAGGATACGGGAAGAGATGGTTGTCATAATGTGTGAGCTTGAGATCTACTTCCCACCTGCATTCTTTGACATTATCGTACATCTATTGGTCCATGTTGTCCCAGAGATCGATCATAGACCAGGGACTGATATACTTGCCCAACATATTCCCACTCAAAAGGATGAATGAGTTTGTCAAGGCATACATTCGTAATAGGGCCCGTACTGATGGAAACATCGTCCAGGGATTTCCTCCATAGGAGTGCCTCACATTTTGGATGTGTTACATGGATGTGAAAAAATCTATTGGCCTGCCTGTTATAAGAAGCACGTTGGCAGGATCGAAGGAGTATGTCACTAGGTTGGGAAGAAGGATTTTCATGTGGGCATTGATGAACCAACCAATGCGAGGACTTGTACAGAGCGCACACAATAGCATAGCAACACCTAAAAGTGGTCGATGCTTGGTTGGAGAAATGCCTCAACACAATAAGAGAAAAGTACGAGGACCTTGGGAAACTAAAGAATGAGGACCAAATTGCGGGACAACACAAATCCTCCTTAGCATGTTAGTTCAAAGATCACATTTTGTATAACCCATTCCCGAGGGTGATGACAAAGCAAAGACAATATTCTTCATGGCACATGGCCCCTATGTCATGACTTATCAATGATATGATATCAATGGATACACAGTCTATACAGAGGCCAAAGACAAGGATAGTGATTACGAGAACTCGGGTGATGATGGAGGCCTTCATCGATAAAGTAAAGAACATATACTACGACAAGCTCAAAGATATCTGGGTACTTGACTACTCGAGAGAGTATATGGTCGCAATGTTTATGTCAGTTCGGCGAAGATCAACATATTTAAAGAACATACTTTCACTACCATGGTTATACCCGCAAAACCTACTAGGAAGAGTGTGAAAGGAATCACCACCAACAATGAGTCGTGGATATGACCCAATTAAGTGCCAGGCCATGTGCTTCTACATAACCAGCTTGGCAAAGCCAAGCCATGTGCTCATGAGGAGAGGTAAAAGGAGAATATTTGGAATGGACAGAGTCATGGACGAGGAATAATTTGACCAATTCGGCGACCAGTGGAAGAATATAATGGTAAAATTTACACTACCAGAAGGAGAAAAATTACATTGCCTAAGATAGGTGTACCTTCAAAAGGTGGAGTCACAATGGGGCTAAAGTAAACCGGGAAGACCAAGAAGAGCAAAACGACCATTGAGAAAATTATCAAAGAACGCTGACAAACTAGTGCAACGGCCATTAATTTCTCACATTGTTGTATCGCTTTTGTATTTGCACTTGACCACTCATGTAATACCAAACTATCAGCTCACTCTCGAGCCTCATTACATTTTACCTTTGAAACTACGATTCTTCCCCAAACTAACCGTAACTATTACTATTGATGTAATATGTACTCATAATCGTCAATAAAGAAATTGTAACACACCCCAAACCTTCAAACCCTAAAAATATAGTACCCTAAAAACACACAAGTGGCATATAGTCAAGTTCAACCACTCGCACTCGCCTTCGGGCCGGTGCGGTCTTCATCACCGGCGTAGCCACCATCACCATGTCCATTGTTGGCGCCGCCACCATCACCATCGCCAACGCCATGTTCCTCTCCCCCACCAGCTCCGTGCCGGCTTGCAACTTGCCTTCTCCCTCTATTATGTTTGAGTAGTTGTACTAGTTCTTGAGGATTCGGATGAATCCTTGCATTGCATGGTTAGTACTTTGTTATTGATTAAGCAATCAGATTCTCCTTATATGTGTGCGTTGATGGTCTCATGGTGTTGTGAAGGGCGCCCACACATCATTAGCCACTTATAGACTTGAGGTGATTTATGTTGGTGAGGAGGCTGGTTGAGGAGGTAGGTAGTAATAGGGACTAGCTCCCTTCATCCCTGGTAATATATGCACCACATACCTGATAACTTACGTACAAACATTGCGGTAAGTTTGACTCAGGAAAAAAGTTGGTGAACCATACCCGATAAGTTCTTTGTAAATTGAATGATAACTTACATATCACAGAAATGGTAAATTACATATGAACACCATGTTAACTTTGACCCGGAGAAAAATAAGATGTTAAAACATACCCCTGGTATAACTTCCGTGTAAATAACATGATAATATATACACCCCAGACCTAATAACTTACGTATAAAACACCACGGTAACTTTGGCTGGGGATTTTTGTTGTTGAAATATACCCTGGTAACTATTGTGTCAATATCTATGTAAAGTCATCATGCTGCCCATGCAAAACTCAAACACGATGGTAACTTTAAATGTGTGTGTGTGTGGGGGGGGGGGGGGGTATCCTCACAATTTCAATGTAAAGTCATCATGGTGCCCATGCAAAACTTACCATGCATCTCACACTCTAGTTATCAACATTCTAGCGATATAGTTATGAACCTTACCATCACTAGTAGAAAACGGAGCTTTAAAACCGGTTCGTAAGGGCCTTTAGTGCCGGTTCCATAACCGGCACTAATTGGTGGGCACTAAAGCCCCCCCCCTTTAGTACAGGTTCAGCACGAACCGGCGCTAAAGTGCCACCACATGGCGTGAGCTCCCGCCCTGGTATGGGGGACCTTTAGTATCGGTTGGTGTTACCAACCAGTACTAAAGGTTTTTATTTTGAAAATTTTGGAATTTTTTTGATTTTTTTTATTTTTAATTTTTATGAATTATTTGGTGATTTAGTCTCTAATCACCTCTCTTAACTGCTCAAGTGTGGATCACTCATTCCAAATCATCTAACTTCCCGACCGGTCACCCATCCCTCTCACTACTC
>NW_024119018.1:0-13519 GCF_003073215.2 Triticum urartu
TAGCATATAAATCACATATGTGAATTAAATCATGCGATCCTGGTTACTTAGATAACATGTATGGGAATTATGTCATGCGATCTTGTTTAGTTAGTCATCATATCTTTGAATTATGTTATGCTATGTTATCCAGTTTAGATAAACATCATATATGTGAAATTATGTCATGCTATCCATTTTAGTTAAAAATACACATGTAAATTATTTAATGCCCTCTTTTTTCCACACTATCTATTGCATCTGTCTCTCATACAATGTCTGTACATTCAATTATGTTTCCTGTTTATCAGCCATTTGAATTGGAGCGGGTGATGGCAGTATCTAGCGGAGTAAAAACACGGTCTTCAAATAAAATAGTGCTACCTCTTGGTGGAGATATCACCCCGGTTGTACATGCACGAGAACCAACCCTACCATACATAACCGATACTCTCACAGATTTTACCCCTACTGCGATGGATAGAGAACCATCATCACCCAATCTAACCCAACCCCAGCAGATCGTAACCCAGTTCCTGTTGACACAGCACCATCTCCACCACAGAGCTCCCAAACAAGAGTAGTTAGTAAGGCAGCTCCAGTCCCAAAGCGCCAGTACTACAACGGCGAACCCCAACTCCACCAATTAGTAAACATATTCCTGTGGAGGAAGCACAACCAGCCATTCATAGTTCAGCATCTATAGCATTTGATGTTGTTAAATCCTATGTGCGTATCTTCCCATCATGGAAATATTATACTGAAGATGAAGGAAAATGCCAGTTGCAGGTGTTTGTCTAAGAGTTATGTATAAGTAATGTTATTCATGGCAATTACTTTGCTTTGTCACGTACATTCTACCTCCATGATGGTTATAATACAACAAATTTTCCCATTTTTCTCTATAGAGAAGGACCGATTTGGAAACTCAGGATGAGGTAACCTGTGCTAATACCTCTTCTATCTTCGAGAATGCTTGGTGGCAGTATTGGAATTACCTGAAGAAAACGTACTTCACTGGCAAAGAAACTCATCAAATTCCCTTACATTCTCCTGAGACACATTTACTGGACGATGACTAGGAATGCCTTGTTCTTTACTGGTCCCAAACCAAGAATGTGGTAAGGTCTATGAGCTAATTTTGTTTTAAGTACTATATGCTTGCGTCTTACTGTACTCTGTTCATGTAGAACAAGTGCTTAAACCTGAAGAACAACTGTTCTCATTTAAGATTCCATTGCTATCGTGCATACTGCTTTGCTCTTGTATCACTATATTTACTCATACAAACTTATTTTTAAATTGAACTATCCAATGGAAACTCCAATGGCACAACAGGTATTTTTACGCATGTTTCTTTAACAGGTTTGCTCTTATAAATAGCTCTGTTGATTTCAGTTTCAATTGTGTATATAGTTGACT
Source organism: Triticum urartu (assembly GCF_003073215.2). Lineage (NCBI taxonomy): Eukaryota > Viridiplantae > Streptophyta > Magnoliopsida > Poales > Poaceae > Triticum > Triticum urartu. The sequence continues at coordinate 1,402 of NW_024119018.1, forward strand.
TCTCATATCATGCACATTACTAGCATCATAACAGGGCCAATAGTGTTGTTGTACATGGAGACCCGTGGTACCCATCTGAAATCTTGTTGTACCGTTTAGTTTCCCACGCTTTGTATTCTTTCAGTGCTGCTTTCTCTTGAACTGATATGATTTGAACCGTGTCTCTATTTTGATTTGGCAAGAAAATGCATCACCATAGGACATAGATATATGTTTGTTTGATGCATTTATAATGTACTACTTGGCAATAGAAGACTTGGTAGTTTAATCTTGTCCACCTTACTAATGAACTGGTTCACCGAATGAGTTTCATATAATAGTACATGCTAAACCTGTTATGTGTCTACTTGTTTCTTCTTTTAGAATGCTGACAGAATATTGGGGAAGAGTGCCTTATTAAGCAATGATAAAGGAAGTAATGCAGATAAGGTTCAGGACCTTGAGACATCCTTGTTGGTCTCCAACAAAGCTGATAAAACAGCTAAGGAAAACTATCTTGAAGACAGTGAGGCAACCCCAAAGTCCTGTCTTGGGTTACTGTTCGAGTTACTGGCCACCACCACTTGCACAAGCTATTCAAACTCACTGTCTGAATCAGTTTGGTTTCTTGAGTCTCAACTACAAGCTGAAAGACATCGATCAGTTGTGCTGCGACAAGAAGCGAAAGGACTGCGGAAGTCCCTGGAGCATTCAGATGCATACTTTATGGTGCAACATCAAGCGTTGGAGGCTTTTAGCGGCAAACAGGACAAAGCTAATAAGCTTGCTAAGCTTATTGCCAGCATGGTGGATACCCAGGATAACGTTTCTTGAGCTCTTCTGAAGTTGTTTCAGTTATGGACTTGTTTTGCTGCTGCGTTTATTTGTACTGGTGGCCAATTTTGACGGCCACTGTATGTAATATGCTGCTTTGTTCCCTATATTTGCACTGGTGGCGAACTTTGATGCCCAATGGATGTAATATGGGAAAAGTTGTAATAGGCTAGCGTTAGTTGCTTGCTTATTTATTTATTTCCTTATTGTCTTGTTTAGTTGTTTGCTTGTAGTCACTGCAGTTCTTTTTCCGCGTTTTTTAGTGGCCACAATAACCTAGTTTTGGTAACTGGGCCACATAACCATGGGCCTCCTGTGGGCTGTAGGATCTGTGGGCCTTCTACGGGCCGTAGGATCCATGGGCCTTTTACGGGCCATATGATCCATGGACTTTCTATGGGTCGTATGATCCATGGGCCTTCTACGGGCCGTAGGATCCATTGGTCTTCTACGGGCCATAGGATCCATGGGCCTTCTACAAGGCGTATAATCATTTCGCCAAACATGGGCCGTACTATTCATGGACCATAATGGACCGTTAATAGGCCGTATTTAATAAAGCTATGAAAATAGCCCAACGGGTTAACGGGCCATAAACGGGCCGAATATAACCACGGGCTGTATTTGGCCCACAAATGGAATAGGCCAGTAACGGACCATATCTAATCGTATTCTAGAAATGAGCCCAAGAATAAATGGGCCCTTAGAAGGCCGAAAGTTAACACGGGCTGGAATCGGCCGACGGAATAATGGGCCGTTAATGGGTATAAAGTGATACATTGTTCATTATGGGCCAGTTTCATCTCGGGCCTTTAATGGGCCGAGAGTTACAAAGGGCCTCATATGGGCCGAAAGACATCATGGGCCATACATGAGCCGGAAGTTACAAGGGGCTGGAATCATATTGGACAGCCCAGATGAAGGTACTGGGCTTAATTCCGATGGGCCATAACGGGTCGGTAGTAAGCAGGCCATAAATGGGCTATATACGAACATGTCGTTAACATGCTTTCCGTGGGCTGGCCCGTTATCTTTTGACCAAGTCAAACGGGTCGGCCTTTTCACCAGAATGGGCCTCTATAGGGCCATGCCACGTGTTGACGTATCATAGGCGCCTCTTGTCCAATGAGTGGATGACATCTGTCCGAACGTTGAGCCGACACGTGTTTCCTTTGGCCAATGAGAATTTTACACGTGGAAAATTCCCATTGGTCCAGGCTATTAACGGGTTATCGGATCCAAAACCGAACCCGGTAGCTTAATGGCTTCCCGTTACGGTGGATGCCATGTGTCGGTCACCCTTGATGAAAGCACTTCCATGATGCGCGATTTATCGTCATGGAAGTGGACACTTCCATGATGATAATTTTGGTAATGTCATGGAACACTTCTACAACATCATAGGTATGACTATCTTGATTCTGTCATAAATTTGTCATGGATGTACATGCTTGACAGAAAACGTGACCTAGTGTGACAAACACGTATCATCACGGAAGTGTATTTTTTTGTAGTGCTTGTTGCGAAAGGTTTTCGGCAAGTTCCAGGAGTTAACTACGATGAGACTTTCTCACCCGTAGTGATGCTTAAGTCCGTCTGAATCATGTTAGCAATTGTCGCATTTTATGATTATGAAATTTTGCAAATGGATGTCAAAACTGCATTTCTTAATGGATATCTTAAAGAAGAGTTGTATATGATGCAACCAGAAGGTTTTGTCCATCCAAAAGGTGCTAACAAAGTGTGTAAGCTCCAGCGATCCATTTATGGACTGGTGCAAGAATCTCGGAGTTGGAATATATGCTTTCATAGTGTGATCAAAGCATATGGTTTTATACAGACTTTTGGAGAAGCTGTTATTTACAAGAAAGTGAGTGGGAGCTCTGTAGCATTTCTGATATTATATGTGGATGACATATTGTTGATCAGAAATTATCCGGAATTTTTGAATAGCATAAAAGGCTACTTGAATAAGAATTTTTTAATGAAAGACCTCGGTGAAGCTTCTTATATATTGGGCATCAAGATCTATAGAGATAGATCAAGACGCTTAATAGGACTTTCACAAAGCACATACCTTGATAAAGTTTTGAAGAAGTTCAAAATGGATCAAGCAAAGAAAGGGTTCTTGCTTGTGTTACAAGGTGTGAAGTTGAGTCAGACTCAATGCCCGACCACTGCAGAAGATAGAGAGAAAATGAAAGTCATTGCCTATGCTTCAGCCATAGGTTCTATCATGTATGCAATGATCTGTACCAGACCTGATGTGTGCCTTTCTATTAGTTTAGCAGGGAGGTACCAAAGTAATCCAGGAGTGGATCACTTGACAGCGGTCAAGAATATCCTAAAATACCTGAAAAGGACTAAGGATATGTTTCTCGTTTCTGGAGGTGACAAAGAGCTCGTCGTAAATGGTTATGTCAATGCAAGCTTTGACACCGATCCAGATGACTCTAAGTCACAAACCGGATACATATTTTTATTTAATGGTGAAGTTGTTAGTTGGTGCAGTTCTAAGCAAAGTGTCGTGGTAGTATCTACGCGTGAAGCGGAATACATAGCTGCTTCGGAAGCAGCAAATGAAGGAATCTGGATGAAGGAGTTCATATCCTATCTAGGTGTCATACCTAGTGCATCGGGTCTAATGAAAATCTTTTGTGACAATACTGGTGCAATTGCCTTGGCAAAGGAATCCAGATTTCACAAGAGAACCAAGCACATCAAGAGATGCTTCAATTCCATCCGCGATCAAGTCAAGGAGGGAGACATAGAGATTTTCAAGATACATACGGATCTGAATGTTGCAGACCCGTTGACTAAGCCTCTCTCACGAGCAAAACATGATTAGCACCAAGACTCCATGGCTGTTAGAATCATTACAATGTAATCTAGATTATTGACTCTAGTGCAAGTGGGAGACTAAAGGAAATATGCCCTAGAGGCAATAATAAAGTTGTTATTTATATTTTCCTTATATCATGATAAATGTTTATTATTCATGCTAGAACTATATTAACCGGAAACTTAGTACATGTGTGAATACATAAACAAACAGAGTGTCACTAGTATGCCTCTACTTGACTAGCTCGTTAATCAAAGATGGTTAAGTTTCCTAACCGTAGACATGAGTTGTCATTTGATAAACGGGATCACATCATTAGAGAATGATGTGATTGACTTGACCCATCCGTTAGCTTAGCATTATGATCGTTTAATTTATTGCTATTGCTTTCTCAATAACTTATACATGTTCCTACGACTATGAGATTTTGCAACTCCCAAATACCGGAGGAACACTTAGTGTGCTACCAAACGTCACAACGTAACTGGGTGATTATAAAGTTTCTCTATAGGTGTATCCGATGGTGTTTGTTGAGTTGGCATAGATCGATATTAGGATTTGTCACTCCGATTGTCGGAGAGGTATCTCCGGGCTCTCTGGTAATACACATCACTATAAGCCTTGCAAGCAATGTGACTAATGAGTTAGTTGCGGGATGTTGCATTACGGAACGAGTAAAGAGACTTGCCGATAACGAGATTGAACTAGGTATGATGATACCGATGATAGAATCTCGGGCAAGTAACATACCGATGACAAAGGGAACAACGTACGTTGTTATGCGGTTTGACCCATAAAGATCTTCGTAGAATATGTAGGAACCAATTAGAGTATCCAGGTTCCGCTATTGTTTATTGACCGAAGATGAGTCTTGGTCATGTCTGCATAGTTCTCGAACACATAGGGTCCGCGCGCTTAACGTTCGATGATGATCAGTATTATGAGTTTATGTGTTTTGATGTACCAAAGGTAGTTCGGAGTCCCGGATGTGATCACGGACATGGCGAGGAGTATCGAAATGGTCGAGACATGAAGATTGATATATTATAAGGTTATGTTTGGACACCGGAAAGGTTTCGATTGAGTTCGGGCATATACCAGAGTACCGGGGAGTTACCGGAACCCCCCGGGGGCTAAATGGGCCTACATGGGATTTAGTGGGAGAGAGAGGAGGCGACCAAGAGGTGGGGGCGCGCCCCCCCAAACCCAATCCGAATTGGGAGGGGGGCCGGCCCCCCTTTCCTTCCTCTCCTCTTCCCCTTCTCCCCCCTCCTATTAGGACTAAGAAAGGGGGAAACCTACTCCTAGTAGGAGTAGGAATCCCCTCTTGGGGTGCACCATGAGGGCCGGCCGGCCCCCTCCTCCCCTCCTTTATATACGCGGGATGGGGGCACCCCATAGACACAGGTTGACAATTGTTTTAGCCATGTACGGTGCCCCCCTCCACAGATACACACCTCGGTCATATCATCGTAGTGCCTAGGCGAAGCCCTGCGCCGGTAACTTCATCATCACCGTCAACACGCCATCGTGATGACAAAACTCTCCCTCGGCCTCAACTGTGTTAGAATAAATCCGAGGCATACGGTCAATCATCCGAGGACCAAGCAATCACACGAGCACGACACTGAGATTTGTTAACGAGGTTCACCGATATGGCTACATCCCCGGGGCCTGACTACGGGCGCTCCTCCCCGTGACACCTTCACAATACCGCACACCGTCCACCAGGGCGCCGGCACACGCCGCCGGCTCCCCCTTGCACGCCTGTGCTATTATGTTGGCATAGGTTACATCGTGTGTCTACCCCCGCTATATAAGAGAGGCCTAGGATACAGGTGTCCTACTAGGACACGACTCCACATCCTATGTAAACACAATACAACTCATAGTCCAATTGTAACCTACCTTGTACACAATATTCGACACAACTCTAACAAACTCCAACTTGGCGAATATTCTCCACCACCTTGAATTCGTCCATGCGTTAAACTTCCATGTACATTGGACTTGAGCTTATCTCATGAGCACCGCTGCTACTCCAAAGACTCCATATGACTCCACCTGCAACTTGTAGTCCCTTCTTTTCTTGACCACGGTCAATACTCGAGCAAAATTAAGTTCCTTGTTACTCTAGTTTGTGCTCCCAACTTCCAGAGTATCAGTCCAACGCCATCACACACTGATCACTGACCTATGTGAAAATAAACAACTCACATATTGGGTGTCACACATAAGAGTTACCTGAACTCAACATCACCGCTCCTTTCTTGACCGCCTGTCTGAAACTTGAAGGAATTTCACAATAGCTTGTAGTCATCCCGAGTCAAATTCGCAGTTGTCTCATCACATGTATGACCACCAGAGCCCTGGCCCGTCTTCATGCCATGTGTGCCTCACCGTTATTACCGCGTCGAGCCTCTGTTGTCCCGATCGAGTCTCAAGGGTTGCGAAACCACACCACTCAACCCCCATTACTGAGTACCACCGATCATCACCGACCGATGACGAGTTTCACGCTTCTATCAGACCATTGGGCTCCAGTCTGAACTACGTGTCACTCGCTTTTTTCTCACTGAAATAGGCTTCGACTCTCTGAGCTCTTACGTCGTAGCCCCTCAATCATCATGGAGTGAAGTCTTCCAGACTCCAGCTCCACCTTCAACATGACTCCATGGTAGATGATCAGTCCACCCTTACGCCCCGTCGACTTCAAGCTCCGCGTGTACATCACCTTGAATCAACCCCGCGCCATAGTCTTGTCGAAGTCACACAAGCCGTCTGGCCTGGGCCACGTGTTTCCATGCCCAGAAGTCGGTCACCATCAGCACCACGCTCCTACGTCGTCTTCGCCGATCCCACCACCGTCTTCTGTACCAACTGACTCATGTCGATCCGTTAGACTGTCCAGTCCGACCCAGACTCCCAAATCATCTTCCGTGAAGTTCCATCCATCACATGATAATTCCATCTTAGCTGACATGACTTCCTGCAACGCCTTCAAGCATCCATATTGCATCAACAAATCTTCCACCCTTGTCTGTCATAACCCAAGGTTTTATGTTCCTTTGAACTTCTCCACCTCAAACATGCTACCCGTTGGCGCCATGGCTCTTCGTATGACTGACCCAGTGAAAAATTAACCGAGCTTCCACCGCAATGACCCAAGTACACGAGCAAAACCGGATGAGGTACACCCCCGTGTACTAATAGCAAAATCCAACCACACTTGATATTTCACATGATATGCTCCTGGCTCAATATCTAATGATAGCTTTGCTTTGTCAAGTCTGTGCTTTCCAATGGATACATATCAATGAATTTTTCTCCACTAATTGATCTGCTGCCTCTCGTTCCTTTGTCTACCTTGCCAGCTGCTGCCGCTACAATTAACTAGCCTGCAGGTCTCTGCCACAGAGACAAGGAGAACACGGCTCCTCTTGGGACTCGGTCCCTTTCCCTTTTTGGGCAGCACTCTGCGCCGACGCACCAAGCGAAAGTTTTGGCCGGTCTGGCCAGATCCGTTCGATCTACACGCGCAACCGTTAGATCTCTCTCTCCCGTCTTCTACAGCACCCATCATCAACCTCCCACACGGGGGAAAAGGAGAAGGAAGGAGAGTGCCGCGCCTGCACCCGACAGCGAGCCGCACCACTAGCCTTCCCGCGCTGCGCTTGCAACCTCGTCGCCGCCGTTCGCATCCCTCATCGCCGTCCGTCGTGTTCTTTGCAGCTCCTCGTCATGGCGGGGCGGGGCACTCACATCACACCTATGTAGCACCGGCCAACAACGGTTGCACCTTGCTGCCCCCATGGTTGCAACACCAGGTGCGCGCCCAGGCGCCCTCGCCGACCCTCGCCGCCAGGTGCATGCCGCTCGCATCGGTGCCGTATCCATGGTCGCCACTTCCATCTGTCGCCATTGAAGCAAAAAAACTCACCGGTGGAAGCTTGCAGGTTGTCGGTTGCAACAAAATCAGAGCTACGTGGGTTGGTTGAAGCAAAATCGACAAACGCTTCCAGCAAAATTGAATACCCATTCCAGCTTTTGTTTGGTCGGTTGTAACATTTTACGGCGTCGCCAGCGAGGGCGTCAAGAGCTCCGGTAGGCGGTTCAAGCAAAACTAAAAAACGCTTCCAGCAAAGATGAATGCCCGTTCCAGCTTTCGTTTTTGCCGGTTGCAACATTGTACACTTGAAAACATCTAGTTGTAGCAAAAGTCAGGCGCCATCGCCGCCAGCGACGCTCGATGTCGTCTTGGTTGCAACAAAATCGAGCGTCGGTGCTAGCTTCCTCAAGACCACTTGCAGCAAAAATGCAGCATCGTTGTCGACAAAGGAGCGGGGTGGAGGGTGGGGACGGAGCGCGAGGAGGCGGCGATGGAGGCATGCAGCTTGGCAGCGGCGAACGGAGGGTGAGCTCGCGACATTGAGGTGAAAAAGGGGAGATTGGATCGGGGGAGGAGGAAGGATGGTTACATGGGCCCACAAAAAAAGGAGGCGCGTCCCACTACGCTCGCGCTGGGCGCATGATAAGGCGTGCGATCGGCCGAAGCTTTGGCCGATGCACCGTCTGGAAACGTTTCCCTTTTTCAATAACAAATCTCAGTTCGACTGCACGCACCTGCAACAACGCTATCCCTGCCTAGGTCTCGTTGGCTAGCTTTGTACGCTCCATCCAGCTGGCCCATCTGCTCCACAGCGCCCACACATGGGCCTTGGCTTGCACAAGGCCGGCCTCCCAGCTTCCATATGATCCCACGAGCACGTACCTGCGCCCCCTGATGCTTGCCCGATCGACCGCGATCCATCTGATCGATTGCCGCACATCCCGCGTGCGCATGTGTTCCACTGCCACGCCTACGCGTATACTTGCCTGTTGTTGATCGCCGCAACTCGCATAACTGTTCTGATTATCTTTTCCCGATCACACTGAGATCCACGGCGATGGCCGGCTATAACTCAGATTCGACCCCTTCTCTAAATCAACAATATGCCGCTTCCGAACAACCTTGCTCATGATACTATTTGTTAGAATAAATCCGAGGCATATTGTCGATCATCCGAGAACCAAGCAATCACACTAGCACGATACCGAAATTTGTTAACGAAGTTCACCGATATGGCTACATCCCCGGGCCTGACTACAGACGCTCCCCCCGTGACACTGTCACAATACCGCACACCGGCCACCCAGGCGCCGGCACACGCCGCCGGCTCCCCCTTGCGCGCCTGTGCTACTATGTTGGCATAGGTTACATTGTGTGTCTACCCCCACTATATAAGAGAGGCGTAGGATACAAGTGTCCTACTAGGACATGCTCCACATCCTATGTAAACACAATACAACTCATAGTCCAATTGTAACCTACCTTATACACAGTATTCGACACAACTCTAACAAACTGGATCAAGAGTACGAGGGACGTCACCGAGCTAAACATGTGCAGATCGCGGAGGTGTTGTGCGTTCGATACTTGATCGGTTGGATCGCGAAGACGTTCGACTACATCAACCGCGTTTCTTAACGCTTCCGCTTTCAGTCTACGAGGGTACGTAGACATACTCTCCCCTCTTGTTGCTATGCATCCCTAGATAGATCTTGCGTGATTGTAGGAATTTTTTTGAAATACTGCGTTCCCCAACATACCCCCACATCGACCCCTGCTCGCCACAGCCAATCTCACTGGTGAGGTCGTCATCCACCCCATGGCCGGCGATTTCCCCACACACACAACCACCTATTATCCGCAGCTCCGACTATTCTGCCAGCGCACCGTCTGTAGCTCCAGCAATGTCCTAGCTTTGGCGGACTAGCTACATAACTGCGACAGCGAGGCACACCCACGGTACAGGGATGCTGGAACCAACATATGATTTTGATGCAACCAGCAAATCTAGAGCTGGAACCAGTATGTGGGTTTGGTGCATCGCCTGGGGTGTTTTCTACATCGACGTCGGCGGCCGCCTCATTTTGTTGAAAACGACAAGACAAAAGGCTCCTGCCGGCAAGATTTTTTGCTACCACGGCGACCGGTGGAAATAGTGACCAACAAGGGCTTTTGCAGTAAATGATTTTTGTCCCGGCAAAGTCAGAGCTGGAACCAACTTTTGTTTTTGTTACAACTGGCAAAGCCAGAGCTGGAACCAACAACATTTTATGCTTGAATCAAAGAAAGCAGGGGCTTCGAAAGATGTACGTCAGAGCTACAACCAGTGCTGAAAAATGCTACGTCCAGCAACCACGAAAGCTATAACCGGCTTTGAAAAAAGCTTCAACTGGATACGAGGTAGCTGGAGGTCGGCCACCGTGTAGCCGCCAAAAGGTGCAACCGGCATCAAGAAAAGCTACAATGCGCTTATAGAAAAGCTTCAAACGAAGAACGGCTAGCTAACAATGGCGAGCGGAGACGACGGAGCTGCATGGCGGTGCTGCGACGGGCGCGTCAAGAGCTATGACGGCGGACTACGACGATGCAGGAACTCTCACCCGGCGGTGCTGCAACCAAGGGAGGGGGACACGATCGGAGCTGTCGATGGCGAGCATCCCTGACAAGCTTCGACGGCGAGTGTCCCCGACGAGCTGCAACACGGCGGCCAAGGGCAAGCAGGAGGAGAGATACTACTCTTTTTTCCGTTTTGCGCGTGCGTGCGGAAGGAGGAAGATGACTTGGTAGCGGCAATCTCAGCCGTTCACGCATCCAAATCCAATGCTTGGCAGCCGATGGAGCTGTCGATGGCGAGCATCCCTGACAAGCTTCGACGGCGAGTGTCCCCGACGAGCTGCAACACGGCGGCCAAGGGCAAGCAGGAGGAGAGATACTACTCTTTTTTCCGTTTTGCGCGTGCGTGCGGAAGGAGGAAGATGACTTGGTAGCGGCAATCTCAGCCGTTCACGCATCCAAATCCAATGCTTGGCAGCCGATTGGCCCAAATTTGGACCGGCACACCGGCGCAGAGATATCGATTCAATGATTATTAAAGAATGTTTTTAGTTTTTACTCAATGTTATTGCTGACAATAATATAAATCATACAACTTCAATGAACAGTATCAGACAGACATCCTCGAACTCGTGCAGTTACGACTTACAACTACAACTACAAGAATCAACGAACTCTAGTTGGGGGCGTAGCATTTCTTCCTGATCTCTCCCTTGGTCCCGGTGAGCACACCAACGTCGCCCATCTTGATCATGGACTCGCTGAAGTCCCTGAAGAACTCACCGTGGAACTTGCCCGTGGCGATGCGCTGCACGTAGTCCTTGGTGGTGGCGTCGAAGAGGAGCGCGGCGTAGGAGCGGAAGAGGCCCCTCCGCTTGGCGACGTGGCGGTAGTAACTGGTGTCGAAGGTCTTGAAGCTCCCCGGGTCCATCTCTGACATCATAGTGCGGTCATCAACGCTCTTGCACTTGATCCTCAGCTTGTCGGCGTACTCGCTGTCCAGAGATGGGTCGACGAGGGCATTCTCGCCAGTGTTGTTGTAGAGCCGGTCGGCAAAAGACGGGCAGTGCACCGTGCCGAGCGTGTGGGCGCCGGAGAGGACGACGAGGTCCTTGAGGTCGAGGCCCTTGGAGGCAAAGATCTTGGCGAGCAGGGGGACGTCGCCGGAGGCCGGGGGCAGCTCGCTGCTGGCCTCCGTGGCGCTTGACACCCTGTCGTCTCGTCTGCCCAGCGCCACTGGCCAGAAGGGTCCCTTTGCCAACTGTCGCGGGACATGAGGGTTAGCACGTCGTTGCAGGAGACGATCCCCGGACACGTGGCCTCGAGCTTGGCCTTCACGCGCTCCACGGAGCCGGACCCTCGCGGGCTCTTGTTCGGCTTGGCGTCCTTCTCCGCCACGTTGTCGTCGGTGGATGCGAGCAGGACAGAGGTGTCACAACCCTGCAATTTAATTTGCGTTGCATGCACAGACATGTAAGCATATATTTCATGATCAATAGCAGCAGAAATACAAGAACATGTAAGTTATGTACCCTGACGAAGCAGTCGTGGAAATGGAGACAGAGGAGCGGACCGGCGAGGCTGGGCGCAGAGGTGATGATCTTGGCCATCTCCTGGCGGACGATCTTCTCGGTGTCGGGGCATGTCTTTCTGTAGAAGCCGATATTCAGTTGAGCCACCGCTGCCGAGCTAGCTGAAAGAACCAGCAGGGCCATAGGGAGTGAATTGCAGAAAACATCTACATTGAAGGTTAGGGTTTGCAGAAATCACACTTCTACAGTTTTGTGCCAAAACCCACTAATTTCGAGCCTAATTTTTTACAAAAAACACTAGTCGATGGCTTAGGCCATTTTGAGCACGATTATGGCATGTGGGTCCCGCTGGACAGGGTGACGTGGCAAACTAAAAAGCCAAGGACATCCGGACACAATTTTGTTTTACAGAATGACCCCTGAAAAAACTTAATCGGGTCCTCGCGACCTTCATCTCCCATGGTGGAGGCCGGCGGCCACTCCCTCCCC
>NW_024119019.1:0-9788 GCF_003073215.2 Triticum urartu
TGGTGCCGGCGACGAGATCGGCGCGGGCGATCGACGGCGGTGAAGACGGGGACGGGGCGTGATGAACCACTAAACCTAGACAAATCTCGGGAAAAATGGAGCTCGGAGGTCGAGCTTCGAAAGGAGAAAGCTTAACTAGTGTGGCTCGGGCATTTCATCGAACACCTCATGTGCATAGGAGGTGAGCTAGAGCACCCAAATGCCCTCCCCTCGCCGGCCAAAAAAACAAAGCACTATGGAGTGCTATGCCGCGGCGATGGGGTATATATAGGCAACTTATTTGTCCCGATTCGTGGCTGGAACCGGGACTACAGCTCCCCCTTCTGTCCCGGTTCGAGTCACAACCCGGGACCAATGGCTGGGGGCCAGGAGCGCGGCCCATTGGTCCCGGTTCGTGCCTAGAACTGGGACAAATGGGTCCAGACGAACCGGGACCAATGCCCACGAGGCCCCGGCCGGCCCCCTGGGCTCATGAACCGGGACAAATGCCCCCCATGGGTCCCGGTTCATGCAGAACTGGGACTAATGGGCTGGCCAGGCCCGAACCAAAGCCATGTTTTCTACTAGTGTCCCCTCACCAAAGGGATTGAAGGGGATTGGCAGGTTTGATGGGGAATTTGACTTGCAAGGATTTTAATCCCCTCCAATCCCTTCAAACCTCTCCAAACCCTGCCTAACCAAACAAGGCCTAAAAATGAACACATCAATTTGGGCTAGTCCCAACTATCACGTATTCCCCCATCATGGGAGATTTTTACAAATGCACCTGAGCATCATCAGAATACATGTTATGATTATGATAAGAGGTTGTGACTCTTTCAAAGTTGTACAAGTTCATCGTTACTATAATTTGCCTCCTATACATGGAGGGCATATGAAGTTATAGACATTATTATGATAGACTGACAGTTGTTAGCTGATGAAACTGGTATTTTTTACAGTGGTTTGAATTGTGCCTCAAACATATATATCTATATCTATACTACCTAATCTATATCCTTTTGTACATTATAGAAATTGCCCCTAAAATTGTCAATAGTTACCCACTATGCCACTCGTAAGTGAGAAAAAAGATTCACTTTTTCCCTTCACAAGTCGTCGGGGCGAAATTTTGTTTATTACCAAGGATGAGTTTGGTTGCTCGCATCGTTTTTTGCCCATTTGCATACTTGTCCCAGTTGGGCCTGGTTGAGCATATGCAAGCAAAAAACCAACATATGCATGTAGTTTGGTTGCCTACATATCCTCTCCCTGCATTGTAGCGACGCCTCTGCTCACCGCGTCTGGTTGCTCGCATTGTATGTGGTCACATGAGTGCATGTTGTTTGGTTACATATGAGCATAGAGTTGTGCTCACCATGTACCCTAAAGGTGAGCTTACCAATACTACTACACCTTACACACGATCACACCGAGCACATCAACGCCACAACACTGCTATGACGATGAACTGGACGAAAATGATGAAGTTCTTCAGCCCTAACGGACGATCCACCTTGCCAACCTCAACCTTGATGCAAGACTGCTCTCGCACATTCTTGGAGTAAGCATCTTCTACCACCTGCCTGGTCTTAAACCCTCTATGGTTGCTGTCATTGTACCCTAAAACTTATTTGCTGCAAGCTTCCCATAAACTGTAAACCCCTAGAACCCTCCCTTCGAACACCGCATACCACTTTACCTAACAGTGCAAATGAGCAGTAAGTTGAAGCAACAAGCATTGGAACACACAAACAGGGCACTCTAGGAGCAAACAATGAAGCACAGGAAGCAATGGAGCAGAAGAGCATTAGTAAGCATGCATAATCATATCGCATAGCAAGTTCAACCTACCACTACTTTGGCGTCATCCTACCACCATATCCAAAAGAGGGTGTAATCCTACCACCACAAGTTCGTGATCACCGAGAGGATCACCGTGAGGGGTTAGTATATACCACCTCACCAAAATATACAGACCATAAGATTGTTTTCAAGCCCTAACTACACAAAATATACGTCGTCATCGTCGTCCTTGTCGTTATCGCCATCGCCGTCGAGGATCATGCACGTCGTCGCCACCAGTAGAAGCAGCACTAGTAGTAGTGCTTGCCCAGCTAGGTTCTTAGCCAGAGCACCTTGTGGGCGGCTCCCATGGCAACAAACCCAACACCCTGGGCTTTGTTGTCCAGTAGGTGGCTGAGAGCCACCATGAGAAACTCCGGGCTGAAGCCAATCTGCTCCATGACGGCGCCGCAGAGCTCATGGTGGACGTCCACAGTCTTGCTCTCCCTGATAGCGGTGGCCACCTCCTTCACTGTTTGAGTCATGCTGCTGAAGACGCTCAGCTCCTCCATAAGGCATGCCCGCTTCCTCTTCCTATGAAGCACAGGAACGTGCTTACCATCCTTCTCAGGAGCATCATTGTTGATGGTGTCTGACACCTGGGTGTCTGGATACTCGGGCATCGGCGAGCCCAGCGGCTGACCAGATCCCATGGCATGCTTTTCAGTTGCCATCCCGAAGGAGAAGATCTGTTGCACATGGTGGTAGTTCTGGATAGGTGTGTTGAGGAACTCTGCGTCCTTGGGGTGAGCCTAAGAAGAAGGGTAGAGAGGTTAGTTAGTATGGCAATGGTTCATAGGCTTAAACTGCTGCTTAGTTAGAATGGCATGGTTTGTGACCTAACCGCGATGTGGCCTTGGTAATGCTCTGCCTCCAAAAGGATCGAGCAGGTGTCTTCATCCCATGAAGCATCGCTGAGGTCTCTAAGATTCGACGTGGTGATTGCTACTTGTGAGCTGCGTTGGGATTTCCTCGAAGAGGAGAGGATGATGCAGTACAGTAGAGATAAGTATTTTCCTCAGTTATGAAACCAAGATTATCAAACCAGTAGGAGAACCAAGCAACACTATGTAAACAACACATGCACACACACCCGCAAAAAAACAACACCTGCACAGAAACAACAAATACTTGCAATCCAATGCGTAGAGGGGTTGTCAATCCCTCAACGGTTATGAGCAAGATTAACTGTATAGTTTTTTATAGATAAATCTGAAAAAAATACAAAATAAAATAAATAAAAGAAAATTGCAGCAAGGTATTTTTAGTTTTAATATATGATAAAAGATAGACCTGGGGGACATAGTTTTCACTAGAGGCTTCTCTCGAGAAAATAGCATACGGTGGATAAACAAATTACTGTTGGACAATTGATAGCAATCAAATAATTATGACGATATCCACGGCAATGATCATACATAGACATCATGTCTAAGATTAGTAGACCTAAATGATTCTGCATGTACTACTATTACTCCACACATCGTCCGCTATCCAACATGCATCTAGTGTATTAAGTTCATGGGAAAACGGAGTAATGCTTTAAGAAAGATGATATGATGTAGACAAGATAAACTAACGTATGAATAAATCACATCTTGTTACCCTTAATAGCAACGATACATACGTGTCATGTCCCTTTCTGTCACTGAGATTTAGCACCACAAGATCGAAACTATCACAAAACACCTCTTCCATGGCAAGATAAACCAATGTATTAAAAAATGTTTATGAAATTGAACAAAACTTTGCTAATTCAAAAATATTAATGAATTGAAAAATATTCTAAAAATTCAAAAACTGTTTGTGACTAACAAAATAATTTATTGATTTATAAAATGTTCTCTTATTCAAAAAAGGATCATGCATTTCAAAAAATGTTCGTTAAACCAAAAAAATCGTGAATTTCCAAAATTGTTCCACCAAACAATTTCCAAAAGAAATGTTCCCTGATTCTAGAAATGTTCGTCTATTCATGAAAAATGTTTTTAAAAATGGTGACAATTTTTTAAAAATGTTTGTAAATAGTATTAAATGTTCATAATTTTAGAAAATGTTCAAAAATCTGTGAAAATATTCAAGAATTTGAAAAATGTTAATGATTTCAGATATGTTCACGAGTTTAAAAAAATTCATGATTTTTAAAATTGTTCACAATTACATGAAAATGAGAGTGATAGTATATCTCGGTGATGCAGCAAAATATGGTCATGGTCATTGAAGATTCTGATATTTGTTTTCTCCCATTGCAATGCTCGGGCCATTTTGCTAGTAATAATAAAGGGGATATTGCTTCTTCCCACTATTCAAGAATTTGTCTGATTAACCCCGGTAACCCCTCCCATCCCCTCTCAGTCCTCAATAGCTGAGAACATGAGAGTATGATATAATATATAGAAAACTAGATATATGTTGGCAATTCCTATTTAATCTACCGATTAATGGTCGACCAATTAATCTAGTTAATAGGTTGATTCATCGACTAATCACTGCTCCCAAGCCGACCTAGCAGCTACCAGTTACCGATTTCCTGAACAATGCTTCTTCTTTTGTTTTGTTTTTTGTCTGTTTAATTTGGTACGTCGTTTTTACGCCTGCCCATTCGTATGTCGCTCCGCCTCGATCCTTCTTTCCACGATAACAGGTAGATTAGCTGGGCTTGAAATTTCTTACGTAACCACGCAGCTACGCTAGCCCATCTAACTGGCCGCGAAAAACACGGGCCTTCCCTTATGTGCTGCATGCACGCGAGTGGGCTCTCTTATCTTAGATCTTAGAGAAAGAAAAAATTCGTTATAGTGGAGAGTACTCCTACCCAAGATCATTCATATCTCTCTAGATTGCGACCTGGAAGTTTTCCCTTTTTCGTTGATCCGTTTATTCAAAACATTTTATATATTAAATCGTGTGTTCAAATCTCAAACTGTTTTCACCGTTCAATTCCTCATGTCGAAAACTTTAAAATTAGATCCCATGTTGATAGGTCTTGACCGCAAAAATTGCTCACGAAAAAAATCAGATGAAAAAAATGAATCGGGAGCATTTTTTCCTTTCCGAAAGTCGTTTCCGAGAGGCACGGCCGTGCCTCTTGCGAAAGCAAATCCCTACCTCTCGCGGAAGGAAAAATACGCATTTTTTTCATTTTCGAGAGGCACGGCCATGCATCTCAAGGAAGTAAAAAACGCATTTTTCCGTTTCTGAGAGACAAGGTCGTGCCTCTCGAGGAAGGGAAAAACATGTTTTTTTAGTTTTAGAGTGGCACGGCGGTGCCTCTCACGGAAGCAAAACCATAAACTAAATTGTGCCACTCGCGAAAAAAAAGTGTTTTTTCGCGCAAAAGGAACTTTTTTTTTGAAATATTATTTTGTCGAAAAGCTAAGAAAGACCGGTGAAAAACCAAAAAAAACCCAAAACAACCATCTAAAAAACCGAAAACGTGTGCCAAAATGAAAATAAAAACAAATTCCGGAGGGAGTGCCCAGAGCGCGACACATGGCGGCGACTGAGAGCGGCCAAGTGGTACGCTCTCAGCCCACCCCAAATGATCGTTGGGAGGCTTCCGAGGAGCGCTCCTCGATTATTGCTCACTCTAATTATTTCCGCCATGACAACCAACTAAGATAAACATGTTATGTGATGAATAGTCCCACCTCACGATTTTAAACACACTCTGACCGGTTAATAGAGAAGCCGCCCTAGAAATTAACAAACAGGCGTGAAGAGAAAAGAGCTCATTAAGCGGGTGAGTTAATTATAAAGAAAGGATTGTGGCTAAGTAGATGCGACTAATTCAAAGGAAAGCTTGTGTGGGCTCGGCAGATGGCTTCCTTAATTAGCTATGGACTATGAAAGGATTGTGGTGGGTTTAGCGGAATATTTAAATGGATAGGATTCTTATAATAAGGTAAGGATTATGTGAGGGTAATAACTAAAAGGAAAGGAATGTCACAGCCCTAGATTCATGTTTGTAAATAGTGGCACTGGATCCATGCATCATGTCTAATTTTATCTGAAACTTGAAGTGGGGATTGTTCAAACCCTAGCACCAGATCAAATCCAATAGGTTCAACCTAAAATAATCATCAATAAACCCAAAATGTCCCTAAGAAAAGTTCATGATTTCTGGTTAAGGTGAATACCTCTGCCAAAAATGATGAGCATATTTCTTGGCCATTTATGGATTTTTGAATTAACCCATATTGTATTTGAATTGGGGCTTGTAAATGCTATATATATTTTCAACAGCTCCAATAATTCTGAAACTTTTGCTGGGGCTCTGGAATTATTCAGTTAGCATCCAAAAATATTTTCAGGATTTACAAAGTGGTTTAGTATTTTTACTAAATCAAAAACAACAGCAGAAAATAGAAAAACAGAAACAAATTTAGAACAGAGAGAGTTTTTACCTGGAGCTTACCTGGCGGCCCAGCACTGCTGGCCCGTGCCAGTCATCCCAACCTCTGCCGGAAGGCAGAGGAGAGGGAGAGCACGGCGCGCGCGCGAGGGCGCCACGCCACCTGCCTGCCTGCCCCTGCCCCCCCCCCCACGCGCCCGAGCGGAGCTCGTCGCCGCCGTCCACTGTCGCCTCGCCCACAGAGCCTCCCTCACAAAGCTAGCGTGCCCATCAGCTCCACCTCATCACCACACGTCGACAAGCCAACGGCCATTACCTCGGGAGCCCCTCATCGCCGGCATCTTCGTCATCTTCAAGCTTCGGCACCGATGACCGCCGCCGTCGATTCGCTAGGTGGGCTTGG
Organism: Triticum urartu; assembly: GCF_003073215.2. Taxonomy (NCBI): domain Eukaryota; kingdom Viridiplantae; phylum Streptophyta; class Magnoliopsida; order Poales; family Poaceae; genus Triticum; species Triticum urartu. The sequence goes on from NW_024119019.1 coordinate 6,582, forward strand.
GGCAGACTAGGCACAGTGGCACGGTGTACCAAGTGGCACCCGGATGGTGGGCTTGGGAACCCTGCTCACATCGTTTGGGGCCGTGAGCGACACCTCGGCCGGATCTCCTTGCGGATGGAACCCGAATAGGCGATAAACCTGGACTAGAGACTTGTGTGGTTAGTCAGGTCGTGGCCGACTCCCTCGCCAGGCTTCCGCTTGAAGGTTGCCGAGATACACGACGTGTACATGGTGGTAAGTGGCGAGAGCGTGTGTGAATAAGTACACCCCTGCAGGGTTAGCATGATCTATACGAATAGCCATTTCCGCGGTAAAAGACTTCTGTGTTGCCTGTACAGTTCATAGACAAGCAAAGTGGATACTCTAAAATGCGCAAGATAAGTATGAGTGCTATGGATGGCCTTCTCGTAGGGAGACGGGAGCGGATCCATAGTGGTGTATTGATATGGTGAATATGTGGACTCGTGTGCGCCACCTCAAAAGAGTTACCAGCAGTCGTAGTTTAGGATAGCCACCGAGTCAAAGCTGGCTTGCTGCAGTTAAACTCCACCACCCCCTTTATTGATACCGATGCATATGTAGCTAGTTCTGATGTAAGTCTTGCTAGACACATTTGTACTCACATTTACTTATTTTATGTTTTGTAGAGAGACTTCAATTTCACTAGTAGTTCCGCGTGGACCCCGACGTTTAGCTTGTTACCTCATCTACGATCTTGTACCCTTGGGGGGGGGGGTCTTGTAGATAGTCAGGCTTTTCAGCCTTCTTCATTTGTAGTTGTCCGTACTCAGACAAGTATTTCTTTCGCTTGTTGCTTGTATGCTCTGTACGTGGGGTCATGAGACCCGTGTTTGTAATACTTGGCCCCTCGGAGCCTAATGAATAAATACTTGAGTCGTAGAGTTATGTTGTGATGCCATGTTGTATTGACACATATCGAGCATATTGTGTGTATGATTGAAATACTTGGTATGTGTGGGATCCGACAACCTAGTTGTTTATCCTTGGTAGCCTCTCTTATGGGGAAATGTAGTCTTGTGCTTCCATAAGCCATAGTAGTCCGCTACAGCCCGGTTCACTGGAGTCCTGGTAGCCCAGTGCTACAGCCCGGATTCGCACGCTGCTGACCGGCATGCTCGATGTTGATGCATGCATGCCTATCCCCATAAGTGAGTGCCACTTTGGGTTCACGACTAGTCATGTCGGCCCGGGTTCTCTGTCATATGGATGCTAGCAACACTATCATATACGTGAGCCAAAAGGTGCAAACGGTCCCGGGCCATGGTAAGGCGACACCCGTGGGAATACCGTGCGTGAGTCCGCAAAGTGATATGAGGTGTTACCGGCTAGATCGATGTGACTTGGAATCGAGGTCCTGACAAGGAATGATTTGATTGTGGGCTGAAACTTGAAGACGATTGAGGATGATCGTGTGATCCTTAATAAGGAACGATTTAAACAGGTGGGGTGCTTAATAAGGAAGGATTGTCTGAGGCTACTAATTAAAAAGGAAGGATTTGATTGTTGCTTGAATATTTAGACGGTTAAGGGTGCACACAACATTATACGAACATGCCTTTGAAGTGAACCAAAATATAGACGCGGCTAAAATACTGGCATCCTTTTTTATGTTGTATTTGTATATTAATTAATGAGTTTATTTCTTTAAGAGCTTAGATTTATGATTGCCCTTGCCTGTTTGAAATGTCAATTAGTACTAGAAGCATTACAAGTCCATGAAATTATAAGTTTTTTTCGTGTATACACGGAATTATAAGTTGGTGGGCAAGGGAGACTCGCTAAGCGTGTGGTACAGTATGATGGTAAAACACGAGTGCATATCTGGTGCTACCACCCCTTTAGATGCTACCATGATACAAGATTCTGAGCCATTGGATCGTGGATCGAGTGGTTAGCATCGGTCAGTGCGAGTTTTGCAGAATATTCCCAAACATTTTTGAAATGGCACTTTGGTCCACATCCTGAGATGTTGTCCGTTGGATCACAAATCTAATGGACCTGGTACCCCTGTATCATGGTAGCATTTAAGGTATGGTAGCATCAGATGTTTTCCCGGTAAAAACACATTGTTGTGGGATTAATTACGTTCGTCAAGAATAGGTGGACAAACACGACCACCATCAACAATGGAGATGGAAAGAAAGAATTAGCAACAACAATGAAAAGCAAATCTCATGCTACTGAGTCAACTAAAGTCAATGAGCCCCAGGTATATTCATTATATTCTTCCATAAATAATATTGATATGGCAATCAACCATGTGATCCCATTATTTATGTTTTTTACTAATATTGATTTTATTAATATTAATCTCATGCTACTGAGTCAAGTAAAGTCGGTACATCTTCTCCTTAAAAGTTGATGACATATGTATCATCCTTTCACAATTTAAACACCTGTTTTTAGGACCTCTAGAGCTTGCTACCTACTATTTTTGTTTCGTGAAATTGTTTGTGTAAAATGCCAGGATTTCTATTTTATTATTTTTATTTTGTTAATATTGTGTGACAACGGCACAGATCAATGACAATTGGTGCTCACGAGCCACCCAACACATGCCAATACCACCTCTACAACCATCATGGAATATATTTCTAGTTGGGATCGAAGATAACTAGTTCTATTTTAACTTCGAATATGATGATGAATTATAGCTCCATATAAACAAATTATAAATCCATTTGGAATCAGTATATAACTTCTTATTGTATGGGTCTACGGATTTTGGTGAGTGTCGGTGTCAAAACCGGCGGATCTCGGGTAGGGGGTCCCGAACTGTGCGTCTAGGCGGATGGTAACAGGAGACAAGGGACACGATGTTTTTACCCAGGTTCGGGCCCTCTCGATGGAGGTAAAACCCTACTCCTGCTTGATTAATATTGATGATATGGGTAGTACAAGAGTAGATCTACCACGAGATCAGAGAGGCTAAACCCTAGAAGCTAGCCTATGGTATGATTGTTGTTCTTCTGTCCTATGGACTAAAACTCTCCGGTTTATATAGACACCGGAGAGGGCTAGGGTTACACCGAGTCGGTTACAACGGAAGGAGATCTTCATATCCATATCGCCAAGCTTGCCCTCCACGCCAAGGAAAGTCCCATCCGGACACGGGACGAAGTCTTCAATCTTGTATCTTCATAGTCCAAGAGTCCAGCCAAAGGTTATAGTCCGACTATCCGGACA
>NW_024119020.1:0-11952 GCF_003073215.2 Triticum urartu
ATGCGACCACAAGCAAGCGGATGAGGTAATATACATGTTTCCAAGAATTTTCATGCCCTCAACTCTGTACAGTACTGAAGTTTACAAAATGAAAAAATATTTCATATAGTAAATGTTTAACTCAGTGCAACAACAAAAATTGACTTAGCATGTTTTGCCTATTTGCACATGAAAGATTTTTTGGCTTGGAGCTAGTACTTTGCTACATATGTTGATGTTAAGTGTGTCCATGCAAGACATGTTGTAAACAATGTGATTTTTTGTGAACTTTTACGTTCAAGTGGCTTTTTTGTGTGTTAGAAAAATGGTAGTAGCTTATTGTTGTCGAAACTCTCAGCAGTTGCAGCACATTATCATCTGCTCAACATATTCATTCATCCAATGATCCATGCTGCTGTAGGTTCTTATTATTGCTCATTCTAGTTTTGAGTATTCAAAATACTGGTTTTGTTGGATGCCTTTTGGAAGCCGCATTCTGAGGCAATATGTTGAAATAAAACGGGCAAGCTTCTTGCCTTCATACCAACATTCCTTAATCCTCATATTTGCAGGAGATGTGTATTTATCTAGCTGTGCACACTATTTTCAGTCAACAAGTGACCAGAAACTAAACAATCCTGGCACTTATCTAGTTGTACTGGCAGCTCCTTCCTCCAGGGATGATGCTACAATTCTGTCAACAGGTTCTTTATGATGGGTATTGCTGCTACATTTGCTAGAGTATTTGGATTGATGTGTGCCCGCCCCTGCCTATTTATACTACACAGTGTACTATGTACAATATAGAGTTATGCCTATTTGTTTCAAGTTTTGCCTATTAGTTCAATATATAGTACTGTATAGAGTTTTGCCTATTTGTACAAATTTCAACTCCATGCAAAAAAAAGATTCAAACTCAGTACTATATTAACTCCAGGCATGATGCTATACATGTTTAACTCAGTCTTAGTCATAGCTTTCACCAGTAAGTTCTAATTTGTTTTGAACTGAGCAAGTTTTGCAACAGAAGTTCCATTTTGAATTTCCTATCTGTTGTAGGTTTTGCTACAGAAGTTGATAGAGGTTTGGAAGATCTTCAAACTGCTAAAGATTTGGAAGACCTATGATTAAGTTGGTGCAGTGATCATGTAATATGCTTTGTTTGTTGAACCTGGACACTTGCTCTGCTCATTTTGCTGGTTACGCCACTATATGCTCATTTTAGTTGTGTGGCACCCTCAGAAAGATATGTACTTTCTCTTGTGGCACTACTTCAGTTTGGTTGTGGCACATTTAACATATATGTACTGTACTTGTGGCAGAACCTCTCTCTATATATATGGTTATTATGTTTATCGGATGAAGTTTAATGTTTTGGATGAGGCTTATATGTTACTTTGATTGAAGATTTTTTATGAGACCTGTATGTTTCTATGATTGAAGTGTATGTATAAATTATGTGATCTGTCCTGATTATTTGAATATGATGAAATGGATATTACATTAGGGATGCCTAGACTAATTTGGTACTGAAATCTACCTGCTGGCATAGAAGCTGCCGGGTGAACAAGCTTCTGCAGGCAGTTGGACTGCCGCTAATTGAAGTTTCATGTGTTTTGAAAAATCTGCCGGGAGAAAACAGACTGCCGGCAAACACAAGGGTGAGGGCAGAAAAACTGTCGGGAAGAGTTTATCTACCGGGAGAAGTAATCCCCGGCAGCCGTTCTCGTGGCGGTTCTATCTGCCGGGAGAAATGTTGTCCCGACAGTTTGTCTGCCCTGTAAAGTGATTTCTTCCGGCAGTTTACATGCCTTTGCATCAGTGTTGTGGTGTAGTGTGACTTGAGTGTCGGGTGGTGTGACCCCTACCTGTATGAACATATTATGTATGGCTCTCTGGAGCCTTGTAAATAAAGTACTTTGAGTTGTTGAGTTTTTTTGTGATGCCATGTTGTATTTACACATATCGAGCATATTGTGTGTATGTTTGAAATGCTTGGTATGTGTGGGATCCGACAATCTAGTTGTTTATCCTTGGTAGCGTCTCTTATGGGGAAATGTAGTCTGGTGCTTCCACTGAGCCTTGGTGGTCCGCTACAGCCCGGTTTACCGGAGTCCTGCTAGCCCAGCACTATTGCTCCGGAACACTTAGACTGGCCGGCATGTGATTCACTTCGTTCCTGTGTCTGTCCCTTCGGAGAAATGTCACGCGGAGACATCTAAAGTCCTGTTAGCCTGCTGCAGCCCGAGTTCCCGGAGTCCTGTTAGCCCATTTTCTATAGCCCGGATTCATACGCTGTTGACCGACATGCTCGATGTTGATTCATGTATGCATGTCCCCGTAAGTTAGTGCCACTTTGGGTTCACGACTAGTCATGTCGGCCCGGGTTCTCTGTCATATGGATGCTAGCGACACTGTCATATATGTGAGCCAAAAGGCGCAAATGGTCCCGGGCCATGGTGAGGCGACACCCGTGGGAATACCGTGTGTGAGGCCGCAAAGTGATATGAGGTGTTACAGGCTAGATCGGTGTGACTTAGAATTGGGGTCCTGACAGTGTTGGCATCAGAATCGGACTGCCTGTAGGTTCGTTAAGCCAAACTGGTCGATGTCGAGTCTAGAAATGCTTTAGTTATATGTAGGGGAATTGATTATGGGAGGGACGTAAGGCTCTTTTACTCATTTACCTTATGCCCTCTGATCTGAGTCATCCTCTTCTCTTTCTACGTGGGTTAAGGACTAGGATCTCATCTTCTATCAGGTTCACGTGTTACTAATCCATAGAATCTTAGGATTGTTGGTTCCAGGCCTCAGTTCAGTTTCTACTACTTTTAGTATGTTGTCAGTTGAACCAGAACCTTGATATGATGTTGTTGAGTGGCTTTGCCAACTGTTGTGAATGTCTCAAATCTTTTTCTGAGAATTTGCAGCCGTTATGTTGTCCGATTTCTCCTAGAATTCTAATGCCTTTGCATTACATCGTGTTTCAGATGGCCTCCCGCACCCAGAATCAAGTGGTTCGTTTGACTCGGTGCCTCGATGTACCTGGTCACACTGCCATGCTGGTCCGCGTGATGATCGAAGCTGGCTATCGATGGTATCCTGAGTATACCGTTGAGGAGAAGTATCGAGATTTCAATTATAGCCAATACCTTTGCACAGTCAGGATATACCCTTCCTATCTTGGAGCTACTGAACCCCTCCATTGCTCATATGGACTTAGGGTTACTATCGAGATGTCCGTGCAGGATGCTGCTTACTCGGTGATGACTATTATGCGGGCTAGGCTTCCCTTGGTTTGGAACACTGTGTTCCGCTATATGCCAGCATCACTCCCTGGGGCAGAAGGTTACTACCAGGCTCTCTACACTGACTCCTCCCATGAGGATTCACTACTCCGCACCACCACAGAGATGCTTGAGGACAAGGACTGTGAGAATCGTGCTTTGTGAATGGAGCTTTTCAACAGTCGATCTGATCACTAGGCCACTCTGACATGGTTTGCACCTGCCGTGCAGGCTGGGTATATGGACATGAGGGATTTGTACCCGGTGCGGTTTGGTCTACCGGATCGTATGGATTGGCGTGACATAGGAGGCATCACCCCTCCCCGTGGACCCTGTTTGCCACCGTTCGTTGGACCCAGGCCACATCCGAGTCCTTATGGACCGCAAGATCCACAGGACCGACTGTTTCCAGATGATCATGTTCAGCTCCCAGGACATGGTGGCAATCTCTATGAAGATTACTACGGAGACGTTTGAGTTGGTAGTAGCTTCACTAGTATTGTAACACTTGTATTTCCATAGTCCTGCGTGTCTGGTGGAATATGACTTAGTGTGTACCGAATTCCGGAGGTGTAGAAAAATAATGTATAGGATCTTGGAATGCCTCTGATGAGATGTAATGTCCCTTCACCATAGTTGTACTTCAGCCTGGGCTTGTACTAAACTATGTATGGTGTGTATGACCGATGGTATATATATGCCAGTTTCTATATTACCATGTCATACAAATGAACATCTCTGCATTCTGTGTCATCCATTACATTCTTCATCCTTATGCCAGAGTTTTTCCATCCTTGTCTAAACTGTTGTTTTGTTTCCTAGGATGGTGAACACCCGAAGCACCCCTGCTGTTCAGGAGCAGGGTGAAGCCAGTGGAGCTAGGGATGGGAATCTGCCCCATCCACCTTCCTTGGCTAAAGTCATGTTGGAGGCAGAAAGGAATAAACGCGAGACCAACCGGTTGTTAGAACGCATCGAGTAGAATACTGCATGTTCCCAGAGGAACGACTTGGTGTCTCTCAATTATTTCATCAAGCTGGCCCCAACAACCTTCCATCATTCAGTCGAGCCTCTCGATGCGGATGCTTGGCTTCGCAGCATTACCCATAAGCTACGTTCTGCACACGTAGCCGAAGTTGACAAAGTCACTTACGCTGCTTATCGCCTTGAGGGCCCTGCTAGCTTTTGGTGGGAAAACTATGAGGCTATGCGCCCGGGCGACCAGGTTACCACTTGGGCAGAACTCAGCGCGGCTTTCCATGAACACCACATTCCGGAGGGTCTTATGGATCGCAAGAGAGAGGAATTCTGCAATTTCACCCAAGGCAGACTGACCGTGGATGCCTACAGCTATGAGTTTGGGAACTTGGCACGTTATGCACCTGAGGAAGTGTCCACTGACGCCAAGAAGCAGGCGAGGTTCCAGAAGGGACTTAGCCCCGAGCTTTGCCATGACCTCCGTTTGCATGAGTGCACCTCCTTCCAGAAGCTTGTCAACAAAGCCATCAGTGTTGAAACCGGTCAGACTGACTACGAAGCTACACGTAAGAATTCCTATGATTTTGGTTCTTCATCCGGCTCTGGTTCTCAGAAGTGCCGGGTGTGGATTCCAAACACAGCTCTACCACCCAGGTTCACTCCGAGGTCATCCTATGAGGCACCTCGCCGCAACCAGTAGTATGCACCGCCCAATACCTATGGTGGCCTCGCTGCTAATGCTGCTCCACGCCCCAACATCGTGACATGCTTCAAGTGGGGAGAGTCGGGTCACTACATTCGAGAGCTTCCCTAGAACAACAACCCCAACCAGCCTGGAAAGTCCGTTGGCCGTGGTAAGCCAGCGGGAAAGGTGCTTTATGCCAAGCCAGCCACCACTGCACATGGCCATGTTAACTATGTCTCAACAGAGGAGGCTGATGATGATCCCAACGTCGTCCTTGGTACGCTCCTTGTTAACTGCCATCCAGCATCTGTTCTTTTCGATACTGGAGCATCTCATTCATTCATATCTGAGAGCTATGCTCGATTGCACAACACCACATTTTGTGACATGCCCACATCCATGGTAATTCAAACTCCGGGTTCCAAATGGCAAACTTCTAGAGTAAGCCATGGGAATGAAATTCTTGTCGATAGACTTGTCTTCCTTGCATCCTTAATAGCTCTCAAGTCCTCGGACATAAATATCACCTTAGGTATGGACTGGATGTCAGCCCATTATGCTAAGATTGATTGTGCCACTAGAACTGTTCAACTTACCCACCCATCGTGCAAGACAGTCAATGCCTTAACCCGAGTGTCCAAGTGTCAGCTCTACTCCCTAAATGCCAACCCTCTTCCAGACCTTGAAGATATTCCGGTAGTCCGTGACTTCCCGGATGTCTTTCCAGAAGAATTGCCAGGTGTTCCACCTGACAGAGATGTGGAGTTCATGATAGATCTTGTTCCAGGAACGGTCCGAATCTCTAGAAGACCCTATAAGATGGCACCCCTAGAACTAGCGGAGCTTAAGAAACAACTCGATGAGTCCTTGAAAAAGGGTTTCATCCGCCCTAGTTGTTCTCCATGGGCTTGCCCCGTCCTCTTCGTCAAGAAGAAGGATGGTGGGGATCGGATGGTTGTAGATTATCGACCCGTCAACTTGGTCACCATAAAGAAAAAGTATCCGCTCCCCAGGATCAACGACCTGTATGATCAGCTCGTTGGATCCTTAGTTTTTTCCAAAATGAATTTGAGGTTGGGCTACCATCAAATCAAAATCAAGAACGGGGACATTCCCAAAACAGCCTTCATTACTCGTTATGGCCAATACGAGTACACCGTCATGTCCTTTGGTTTAACCAATGCCCCAGCCACCTTCTCTCGGTTAATGAACTCGATCTTCACGGAGTATTTGGATAAATTCGTCGTGGTATACCTCGATGATATACTAACCTACTCCAAGAATGAGGAAGAACATGCCGAACATCTAAGGCTGGTATTGACGAAACTTCGAGAGCATCGCCTATATGCCAAGTTCTCTACATGTGAATTTTGGTTACCAGAAGTGACCTACCAAGGCCACGTAATCTCTGGTAAGGGTATTGCTGTCAATCCCGAGCGAGTTCAGGCCGTTCTTAATAGGACTCCACATGAAACGGTCAAGCAAGTTCGGAGTTTCCTTGGCTTAGCGAGGTACTATCGCCGCTTCATCGAGAATTTCTCCAAGGTTGCTAAACCTCTAACTGAACTCCTCAAGAAAGATAAAAAGTTCAAGTGGACTCCACAGTGCGAGTTCGGCTTTTAGGAACTGAAAAGACGCCTGACATCAGCTCCCGTACTCGTACCACCAGATTTTTCTAAGGACTTTGTTATCTATTGCGACACCTTGCAACAAGGACTAGGTTGCATACTCATGCAAGATCGTCATGTAATTGCATATGCTTCACGGCAGTTACACCCACATGAGAAAAACTATCCCACACATGATCTAGAGCTTGCAGCTGTAGTCCATGCACTCAAAACATGGTGACATTACCTTCTCGGTAATCGTTGCGAGATCTTCACCGATCACCAAAGTCTAAAATACATATTCACCCAACTGGATTTGAATCTCAGGCAAAGACGTTGGGTCGAGTTGATCTCAGATTACGACTTAGGAAGAACTTACACCTCGGGAAAAGCCAGTGTTATGGCTGATGCACTAAGTCATAAATCTTATTGTAACAACCTGATGTTACAACAAGGTCAACCACTTCTCCATGAGGAATTTTGGAAGCTTAACCTTCACATTGTTCCTCAAGGATTCCTATCTACCTTGGTGGCGAAACCCACCCTTATGGATCAAATCATAGCTGCCCAGAAGCGTGACAAGGGTATATCCCGCATCCAAGAGAACATTGCTAGCGGAGCTGCTAAATGTTTCTCTATGGATGAGCGAGGTGTTGTTTTCTTCGAGAATCGCTTGGTGGTTCCCAAGAAACAACAACTACGGCAATTGATCCTTAAGGAAGCACATGAATCCCCTCTCACCACCGGTAGCACTAAAATGTATCAAGACCTACGCCAGAGGTTTTGGTGGACTAGGATGAAGAGAGAAATCGCTCAATATATTGCAAATTGCGATGTCTGTCGTCGTGTTAAAGCAGAGCATCAATGGCCTACTGGCACCCTTCAACCTTTAGCTATTACTGAATGGAAATGGGATAAAATCAGTATGGACTTCATCACCGGGTTTCCCAGGACCAAGAGAGGGAATAATGCTATTTTCGTTGTCATCAATCGTCTTTCCGAAGTAGCCCACTTCCTACCTGTTCGGGAGAGTATAACGGCTAGCCAGCTAGCAGACTTGTATATCTCTCGAATAGTGTCTCTTCATGGTGTTCCATTGGAGATTAACTCAGATCGTGGAAGTCTCTTCACCTCCCGATTTTGGGAAAGTTTCCAAAATGCTATGGGGACTCGTCTCTCCTTTAGTACCACCTTCCACCCTCAATCAAGTGGTCAAGTAGAGCGCGTCAATCAAATTCTGAAAGATATGCTCCGAGCTTCTGTTATCTCATTCGGAATGGATTGGGAGAAATGCCTTCCATTCGCCGAATTTTCTTATAACAATAGCTATCAAGCTCCTTTTGAAGTTCTCTATGGACGAAGGTGTCGAACGCCTCTTAATTGGTCAGAAACCAGGGAAAGACACTTCTTTGGCTCGGACATGATCCAGGAAGCAGAAGAGCAAGTTCGCATTGTTTGTGAAAAGTTGAAAACAGCCCAGTCCCGTCAAAAGAGCCAATATGATCGTAAACATAAGGCCATGACTTTTGAAGTCGATGAGAAGGCTTACCTTTGGGTTACTCCTCTGAAGGGAACCCATTGATTCGGTATCAAAGGCAAATTGGCTCCTCGTTACATTGGTCCCTTTCACATTCTTGCCAAACAAGGAGAAGTTGCCTACCAATTGGAACTACCTCCGCATCTCTCCAGAGTTCATGATGTCTTCCACGTTTCTCAACTCAAGCGTTGCTTCTCGGATCCTATCCGTGCAGTCGACCACGAAACGCTTGATCTCCAAGATAATCTCACATACCGGGAATATCCCGTTCGTATCCTTGATCAAGCCGAGTGTACCACTCGACGCCATAACATCAAGTTTCTCAAGGTTCAATGGTCACACCATTCCAAGAAAGAAGCCACTGGGGAAAGGGAGGATCGTCTTCGACTTGAATACCCCACCTTCTTTCCGTGGACCCTGAATCTCGGGACGAGATTTCTCTGAGTGGGGGTGAGCTGTCACACCCTAGCTAGTTCATGCATTAGAGTGCTTGCATCATGTTTAACTTTATCAGGAACTTGGAAATGGGGATGACAGAACTCCCAACACCCCCCTGAAACCAACTAGGGTTTACTAAAAATATTTTCAATGAACCTGAAATGCCCTTCTAAAAGGTTCATCATCTTCGCCTTGGTCCTAAACCTATGACAAAAATGGTGCACAATTTTCTACGTCATCCTAAGGTCACTGGATTAAATCATTAGTTATTTGAATTTGAGCATTTAAATGCTAGTAAATATTTTAAATTCTCAAATAATCCTAAACTGAAATGTTCCATGTTGGATTTATTCCAAATAGTGGCCATGAACAGTTTGGTGGTTTTTGAAAGTGCCTTGGTATTTTAAGAAAAGCCACAAACATTGCAGAACATAGAAAACTGGCATAAATAGAAAAGATAGAGAGGGAGAGAGAGAAAGGCCAGAGGCCACTTACCTACACTGGGCCGGCCCATTTGGCCCATGCCAGTCATCACCTACATCTACCAGTAGGCAGAGGAGGGACACCGCGACGCCGCCGAGCTTGCCACACAGCTCCCTGCTCGTCTACATCGCCTGGACAGCATGGTGACGCCTCGAAACGCCTCCTCGGTGCCGCCCCGACCTCACAGACACCTCACTCTCCCCCTGCTCCTCTCTCTCTCGCTCTCCCCCACCATGGCCGACGTTGCCGTGCTCGCGACGACATGAAAACCGCAGCCACCATCGCCTCCTCGCCGTCTCACCGTGTCCAGAAGCTTCGCCGCCGTCCACTTCACCAAGCTAGTCAAGCCCCGAGCGCTCGCCTGCCCTGGAGCCACAGCAATAGCCTCGTCTTCACCGATCGTTGCCGCAGATCCCCTTCGCCGTCACCGCTACAGCAGCTCGTCCTCGACCTCACCGTCTGCACTGCCGTGACCGCCGTGAGCCCAGCTAGCTCCTCCCCCTTCCTGTTCTCACTCTCAAGCTCCGTAGTGACCGCATGAAGCTTGACCGCACCCGCCGCCGCCTCTGCACGTCGCCGTCGTGGCCACAGCCACGCTGGCTCGAAACCGAGCACGCCACCGCACTCACCGCATCCCCAGGAGCCCGTAGAACCACTCCACGCACCTCGCCGTGCCCCTTAGCGACGAGCCCGAGCTCACCCGAGCTCCAGCATCCGCCAAGGTTGTTTTCGACGACCCCGAGCTCCCCCTCCACCGCCAATCAATGCGACTTGCTCCCAGCTACTCGTAGATGGTCTCCGTCGTCCATTTGGTCGCCGGAGCGCCAAACCCGCACTACCCCACCGCATTTGGCCTCGCCGGCAGCTAAACGCCGATGGTTAGCCCCGGTTTCACCAGGGGTTTGACCTCCCCTGGGTCAATGACAGGTGGGGCCCCACCCTGTTAATTAAACCTAGGTTAGTAGTTAAACTAATCCTAGTTAGTTAATTAATTAACTGAGACACTGACCAATGGGTCCCATTGGTCAGGTTTGACCTGGACAGTCCCCGTTGACTGCCGACGTCACCTTGACGCAATGCTGACACAATAAACCATTTATTGGATTTATTCTTATACAGGAAATTCCATAAAATATTATAAACTTCAAAAATTCATAGAAATTAATCTATAACTCCAAATGCAAAGATTTATATATGAAAATTGATCAAAAAAATCCAATCTTTCCATTTGTAATGGTTTCATGCATGTCAGAACAATTTAACCTTGATGTTTAAGTCAAACAAGCTAATGCATTAATATGACTTCATATCATGGGCTTTCATTTGAATCTTTGATTCAAATGGACTCAAACCAACCTGTTTTAGAATGCATTAGCCAAAACACACCCATATTGCCATGTCATAGCATGCATCATACTATTGCATATTGCCATGTGATGATTGTGTTCCGATGTGTCTTTCGTGGTAGGTTCTACCTCCGAGGATACCCACGAATATCCGACTGAAGGGCAGTATCCTACTACCACTCCATCAGGCAAGCAGCCCCATTGATCATATCGAGACAATCCCATGTTTTCGCTCCTGCTTTCATTTACTGCATTAAGACAACAATGTTTCAAACTGTTGTGTGCTGCGGTAGTTGAACCCCTTTCCTCTACATGACCTGTCATTGCCACAGTAACTAGATGACACCCACTAGCATGTGTAGGAGTTGATTGAGCCATGTCTGTGTTTCCTACATTGCTATGCCTGCTATGCTTAGAGTTGTGTCAGGTCTGGTTCATCTGGGTGATGGGCTAGAGTGAAATGATTATTTTGGTAATGTGACTGATCTTTTGAACACGATTTGGTAAAGGTATCGATGAGAGGACATGTAGGAGTACATGGTGGGTTGTTTCATTGGAACCGTCCTTAAGCACCGAGATCTGTATGTGTGATTTAAGATTCAGCTACTACCATGCATTGAGCCCTAAAATATGACCCCGCTCGACTTATTAACCGCCCCTTGAAAGTGCGTTATATCGACTAGAGGGGGGTGAATAAGCGATTTTTATGAAATTCTTCACTGAGGAATTTGTCGGCGAGGAAATTCTTTAGTGAAGAACTACTAGCAGCGAAATAAGTACTCAAAAGTAAACATAACAGAATACAAGCATAGTCATCATGATGAAATGAAGACAGGCACAGAGTACAGGAAGCGTAATCACAGGATAACACAGGATGAAGACAAACAGACTGAAGAAATTGAACTGGGGAAATTGAGAAAGTCTTCAGTCAAAGTCTTCAAACACAGATATGAACAAACACACAACACAGTTTTGAGGAAATGAAAGAGTTGAGGGAATAGAACCAGTAAGCTTGTGAAGACAATGATTTGGTAGACCAGTTCCAACTGCTGTCTCAGTTGTGTGTCTGGTTGGAGCGACTGAGTATTTAAACTCGAGGACACACAGTCCCGGACACCCAGTCCTGAACACGCAGCTCAGGACACCCAGTCCTCACCGTATTCTCCTTGAACTAAGGTCACACAGACCTCGTCCAATCACTCATGGTAAGTCTTCAGGCGACTTCCAAACCTTCACAAACTTTGTCACTCGGCGATCCACAATTCCTCTTGGATGCTCTAGACCATGACGCCTAACCGTCTGGAAGAAGCACAGTCTTCAAAGGTAACAAGCGTCGAATCCACGCAGGATCAATCTCTTCAGTGATGCTCAATCACTTGGGGTTTGTAGGTGTTTGGGTTTTGGGTTTTTGGTTTTTCCTCACTTGATGATTTTCGCTCAAAGTCCTCAGAGGATGGGTTGCTCTCAAATGATAAGTGTCAGTTTCTCTCGGAGCAGCGAACCAGCTAGTGGTTGTAGGGGCGGCTATTTATAGCCTAGGGAGCAGCCTGACATAATAAGACATAAATGCCCTTCAATGATATGACCGTTAGGTGGATAGATATTTTGGGAC
>NW_024119021.1:0-9517 GCF_003073215.2 Triticum urartu
AGGGTTAATAGGATTGACATCTTACTATTGTCAGGAAAACAACAAGTGCAGACTTGGAAACGAAGGAGAATAGAACCCGAAAGTTAAGCGTGCTCGGGCTGGAGTAATGAGAGGGATGGGTGACCGGTCGGGAAGTTAGATGGTTTGGAATGAGTGATCCACACTTGAGCAGTTAAGAGAGGTGATTAGAGACTAAATCACCAAATAATTCAGAAAAATTAAAAATCGAAAAAATAGAAATAATTTTTTTTCCAAAATTTTCAAATTTTTTTTCAAAAAAAACCCTTTAGTACCGGTTGGTAACACCAACCGGTACTAAAGGTCCCCCATACCAGGGCGCGAGCTCACGCCACGTGGTGGCACTTTAGCGCCGGTTCGTGCCGAACCGGTACTAAAGAGGGGGGGGCTTTAGTGCCCACCAATTAGTGCCGGTAATGGAACCGGCACTAAAGGCCCTTACAGACCGGTTTTAAAGCTCCGTTTTCTACTAGTGTGTACCAGCTGTTTCAAAACTAGTGTTATCCCAGTTGAAAACTTCACCGCCGAGGCCATGAGACTGCACTGCACCGGTCTGACCAGCAGGACCGTCTCCAAGCATTTCCTTGGTCGTCTCCTCAATTGCAGCATTCCGCATTCCTTGTGGCATGTCCATGGTTGCAGCATTCTGAATTCCATGGATCATATCCATGGCTGCAGCATTCTGAATTCCATGGGTCATGTCCATAGTTTCCGTATTTTCCATCACCTCCTTCTCACCCTGATACCTTCTAGGAGGGTCAGTACCATCATCCTGAGGCCAAAGCGACATAGATATCCCTCCATTTCTGCAGTCATAGCTGAGTTGATATAACCATGGTACAAGCTCTTGTTGCCTTATATGGTTTGGATTATCCATGGCATGCACCGTGTTACTTGAAAATAAATTAGGAGTGGGCATTGTCTGCTGTACTGGTTGTGCTAGGTTGGACGGCAATGATGCACTTGACATGATCCCATCTGTTAGAACTCCACCATGACCACCATTACCATCAGTATAACCGTAACCATAACCATTATTATTAAGGTCACAATAACCATTAGTGTTGCCACTACCATACCGATAACCATAACCATTAGCATTGCCATTACTAGTACTAGATGTTGGTCCCCTAATAGCAGCTCCACCAAGACCTGGTGTGCTGCTCCCATTTCCATGAACACCCAAACCAACTGGTGAGGCACTACCACTGCTTATTTGGTTAAGATTTCTACCTCCCTGAGACCTCATATTGAACCTGGAACTTCCGTCACTACCTTGAGATATCGAATAGTTCTTCAAAGAGTTGTTAGAGTATGATGGGCCCGCGGTGGGCATAGTTGATAGCTGATCAATTAGGCAATCCGTTTTGTACTTCTGAAATTTCAAATATCGTGGAAACATCAATAAGTATGTGCTTGGGTAGTGCAGTAACATTTCCTATGAGGGAAGCTTAGTTTCAGAAGGAAGGAACATCAACTAGAAAGTTAAAATCATACCTGGAGATGGCTGCCGACTTGATCGATAGTTGCACTTACATCGTCATGCTCCATATGTTCTCTTATAATTTTTTGAGTATTGTCTGCATTAGAAAAACAAAGTATGCCAGTCGGGTACAACTTAGAGTTGGAAAAGTCAATATGCATCCATATATACAATTTATTAGTTTCAGGCCTAACATACTTAACTTGCCCTAACACCTTGGCTGCACATCCATGTTAATTGTAATAAGAAATCATCTAAATGATCAGAAGTAAGTAAAGAATACGTGTAAACCATGCACGACAATGAGTATTAGTTATGTCGAACGCATGCATGGAATTTTGTTATACTAAACTAAAAATATTAATATGGTAGAAAACATTTCTGTTCATATGTGGTATGTTGTTTCTTTCTTTTCCTATGTGGTATGTTATCACCTCATCATGTATACTCTTGTAAGAATACCCTTGTGAAATACGAGATATACTTTATCTTACATTTATATGAGGTATAATTGAAGTGCCAAACTATCATACGTAATTTGACAAGGACATCCCTACGACTATAACATACAAAGCCCCCACACCTATACACTTGTTTAGGAATAAATGGACTAGCATGTACGAGATGGATGTGTATTTTAGCATGATCAAGCATGTAGAGGGGGCGAGCGCGCAAGGAATGTCGAGAAACTTCAAATGTAGATTTCATGACTTTGAACCCACCATCACGATGAATGAAGACATGGACGAAACATAAAAGATGACACTTCATTTTTTTACCATTGCCTTATACATGTGTTGTGCCACCTCACTTTTAAGCTAGGCCTATGTAATTTTGAAATAGGGGACAATAGGCTGATTTTATATTCTGTATTTCAAACCAAGTTATGGTCGAATTCATCCCCCTCCGAAGTATAGACAAAATTTCTCCTATGTCCCTCCATAAATAATACCCCTAGGGAGTCATTTAGAATCGGGCTTTGTTTAGTTACAAGTTTGCCAGAATGCAACTTGGTGTACTTTCTTTGTGTCCAATGACCCAGCCAAGACTTAATATGAAACCCGAACTTTCATCTATGCTCATTTATATTCTCAACATCTCGATTTTATATCATAGTTCTTACTTGTTGCTCGAGTGCTTGAAAGGATAAGATAAGGTTGATCATGCCTTTGTGGGGTCAATAACCTCTCTAATGTTGGTTTAGCGATTCCGCAGGCGCAACATCATCACATGTTGTAATCGTCTCCAACCAAAATGATGAATGTTCGTCGAAAGTTGTGGACACTCATAGTGCGACCATGATATAGACATATTTCCTGGTTTTTCCTAGTTATGCATGTCGAATTAGGCAAGTAAGAGGCCATCACTATTAGAAGACACTAAACTAGTCTGACGATCGGAACATGAGAAGTTCCGAGATATGTCAATCACCACATTAAATCTAGGCTTGCCTCACCGTAATTCCTCCATCTTCATGCTAGACATGAACATTAGGGCCTTAACAAAGGCAACATGCATGTTGAATCTACTTGTGTTGCTAGGCTAGGTCTTACCACGTGAATGCAAGGGCAGTGAGATTAATGGGAATTTTTTTTACCATTTATGCCAATACTCCAATCAAGAGTGGATATTGAAGTTCAATCTATTTTAGGCGATAAGGTACCCAAAAATTGTAAGCTACTGAGCACTCTCCTTGGGGAAGTTGGAGTAAAAGAATGGGAGCATCACAGACCTAAGTATTGTTGGTTGCACTTTTTGTATGGAACTGGAACATTTTTTTCAAACATATTTTTTGGTGTCAAATTTTTTCATACACATTCTATATTTTTTGTATAGATAAGAAACAATTTTTATATACACATTTAACAGTTTTTAATCATGTATTTGAAAAAATGTCAACTTTTCAAACATATTTTTTTGGTGTCAACTTTTTATCATACACATTCTATATTTTTTGTATAAATAAGGAACATTTTTATACACACATTTAACAATTTTTAAATACATGCTTAACACTTTTTAAAACATATTTTTATGTCAACTTTTTCATATATATTGTACATTTTTTGTATACATCAGGAACATTTTTTTATACACGTTTAACATTTTAATTACATGATTAACATTTTTTTAAACATATATTTTTTATGCCTACTTTTTTTGCAAAAAAAATTAGCCCACAGCGAGCCAATTAGCTCCAGTCGGCCCACAGTGGGCCGACAGGACGGAATCAGCCCAAAGTGGGCCGACAGGGGCTAGTAGGCCAGCTGTAGGCTGACTGGAATCCAATCGGCCTGCTGTGGGCCGACTAGGCCCAGTCGGCCTGCAGCGGGCCGACGGTGTATTATTTTTGAATTTTTTTTATCCAGCGTAATATTTATGAAAATTAATAAAAATAATGTATTATTTTAAAAAAAATAGCCAAAAGAGAGTTGCATATGGAGTTAAGTTGCTCATTGCACCTCACCAATAGCATGAGACCTCACTAGAAAGTTGTGAGTTACACCACACAATTACTGTGACATTTACCGGCAAATTTTTATCCTATTCTCTAGACAGGCAACAATTGGTTTTTCTAGACTGAAGAAAAAAGAAGAACATACTTGATTATGTCGATAGAACTTAATTTGGCAATGCATTGGTACCCGTTTTGTTATTATTATTATTATTATTAGGACTAGTACATAGTTAGCATTCTTGAAAACACAAAAATACACAATGTTTAAGAATTTCTTCACACTAATATGATGGTAAGATAGCAGCCAGAAAACTATGAGACTGGTCCATGCTAATGTTGAGGTTACAAAGCACAACCATTAACTGTGAGACACCATCATTAAAGCGCACGTCGCTGCATCCGTTATGTGTAGTACTGCTTGCACCATTTGGAAGGCTTGGGCTCCTCTAAAATGCAAACTCTTTCTTTGTCTGGTTGTCATGGGACGTGTCTGGACAGTGGCCATCTCGCAAAGCGTGATTTCGCTCATAATGATGCATGCTCTTTCTGCAATATTTTGCAAAAATCGGCTCATCAGGTCTTCATGGGTTGCAGTGTAGTGACCATCATTTGTAGTTCAGTGCTTCTTTGCGCAAATCTGACCAAGGCCATCCCTCAAAATGCTCCTGTTCTCCGGGATTGGTGGCAAAAGGCCATAAATGAAGTCCATGAATCCGTAATTCGTTGAACACTATGGTACCATTAATTATCTGGAGCATATGGAGGGAAAGAAATGGCAGGATCTTTTTAAATTCCCACACATTGCTTCAAGGAATCATTGATCAAATTAAGACTGATGTGGTGCAATGGGCAGAAGCAAATTTAGGTGGTTTTGTATTACATTAGTTGGCTCTGTTGTGGTTTGTAGGCAGTTTGGTGGTCATGGTTTTGGGGTCATTTTGTTTTTATATGTTTAGGTTGTTCGTGTTGTAACTTCGTTGGTTGTTGGTTGTGTATTTCTCCCTCTCTTTAATATAATACACAAAGCCGTCCTGCATGGTTCAAAAGTAAAACACTCATAAAGAATGTCATATCAATCGTGCTATGCAACTCTATCCTTCTACATATACATCCACTTTTTTTCATGAATGTCATATCAATGGTCTTCACATGATATCTTGTAAGCTTAGCTATACAATGAGATTTTGGAGGAAACTAAATATACATATGGTAAAAAACTGTGCAAAAAGCAACTTAGGCTCATTGTGAGAGAGCACCCTAGAACACACAAGTTGATCCACGTGATCTATTCCTTAGCCGTGTGTGGTGCCCCCAGCCACCATTGGTTGCTTCCTACTGGTGAGCATGATCCGATGGTCAGTGTGTTTGTGAATTGTGACCTGACTCCACCGACAAATTAAAACACCAATATAGGATACAGCCGGCCAACCAGGGATCACCATTTTGCTCAATTTTCTTTGCTAAAAAAACTAGCGACCATGATTTTTCAAAATTCCCAAAAGTCAATTCTATTAAGCGCAGAAGAATAAAAGCACGTTCATAATGAAATAATTCAGAATTGCAGTTGAACTTCATTTTTAAGTAAATTTTGTTGCCGCTGACCAAGATAAGCACCCATATTATACTGATCTCTCATTGTTGAAACACACTGACCCACTGACCGATGCATCAGGCTCACCCACTGGAAAAAAAATGCAGTTTTAGATTTTGGTTGTACTTTACAAACACAAAATAACATTTGAAGTCTTGCATAATTGTATCATATGTGTTATTTCCTTCATAAATTCTGCCACACCTAAAAATTATTTCTGCCTTCGCCACTGATCTCATTGATAGAGCGGAGTGGAGGAGCCACAAACACTGTGTGGCCTTTGCTCCTTCTGAAACGCAAGGATGCAGTATACGATGCCGATGACCTTGTTGTATGACCTGAAGGTTGAATTGGAAGGAAATACGAGCAGATCTCCTTTTTCTGACTTCTTTCATAATGTCATTCGAGGCAGCTTCAACAAAATGAACGATGTCCAAAGTAGGCTAGATACAACTTTACATCGGCCGCGTGCAACATCTGGAATCCCAGTCTGATCCATCATGCCAATGAAGGATGCACGGCCCTGGTACTTGGGCTCTGTATCAATACCAAAGTAGTGACTGAGAGCCTAATTTGTTTGATGCCAATTTTTGGCAAGCCAACATTTTTTCAAAAAAGAGTGGAGACTCAGAATAAAGCATCAAGTGGATACAAGCATAATGAGCACACACCTGACGTTTGCACAGTTAAGATGCACACAACCAACGGAAAGGGACACACGCAACTAAACATGCCGGCTAAATAGCAAGGTCATACAAGACCAAAGCTATTCCTTAGCGTAGAAAAAGGAAAAAGAATGATGCAAGCAAAGCAACGATTGATAAAATACAACAACGGTCATATCCGCACCAACCATCTCTTCAGTAATAACACCTTCATTAAGGGAACTATGCTCAAGTGCCTCCGTCACCCAGATCCAGCCATGCAGGAAACGCCAGATTATGGATTTTCACCCTAAAGAACAAATCTGAGCATAGTATATCAATGCCTTTAACAAGGTCACGATGCAAAGACATCACCATTACCAGGTATAACCAACTTGGACCAGACCTAGAATTTTCACGTATGATCTCAAGAAGCACCACCAATTTGAAGTCAATCATGTGTTGTCACCATCAATTTTCCACGATACTAGCAACTACATGTGTTGCGCTAGAATTCCCACAACACCATTGCACGACCCCATTACCAGGTATAACCAACTTGGACCAGACCTAGAATTTTCACGTATGATCTCAAGAAGCACCACCAATTTGAAGTCAATCATGTGTTGTCACCATCAATTTTCCACGATACTAGCAACTACCATACATTGCATCGCACCGTTCAAGGAAATTGGCCGAAGTGAGAGCCGCCAAAACTCACAATGGAGCCTTCCGCCTGCATCCTGCAACCTCATCAGTACGTGTCATCAGCCGGTGTCACCAGGTCAAGTCTGAAGGATAGAAATCGTCTCAAATGAAACAACTGACCGATATGTTGGCCACTATTATCAGATACGGGAACTAGCAAGATATATTTGTTAATAAGCAAGTATTTCCTTTTAAGAACCAACCAACATGGCATTGTCCAACCTCTCACGGTAGTTCACACTTCACACCAATTATCACTCAATAACAGCAGCCATCACACCTTCGACTTGTGAGTCCTCAGTTACTATACAAGATGGTGTGAGGTAGTACTGAAAAATAATATGTAGCTTCAGATCACCTTCTCTTGGCCATTGTGCGCCTCTCTTCATCTTGCTCCTGTGTGCAAGAAAGGGCCAGGCTATAGTGCCGTATTTTGGTTTTCCCTCTGTTGATGTTCTGGTCTCATGAATTTGTTCTTGGTATAGAGTTTTGTGTGTTGTGAAAAGATTCAAATTTCTCACTGTGCTCATGTTATTTTGTGCTAGACTAGTTTGTGGTTGATCATGTTGATTGGGTGATCCTCGTATACCATCGCCCAACCTCTGATTGTTGCATGTTTTGCAGATAAATATTTCTTTCATTAGTTAGCTTTTCCTATAAGGTAAGGCCTGGCCTATGTTTTAGCATAATGTTGAAGGGAGTGTTAATTTTATCCCCCTCCTGCTATTTCCCTTTCTTCAATGAGAAACAACTTAACATTCTTGGTTTCTCTCCTTAGATATCTTGCATTTCCTATTTCAGCCAGCTTTCAGTGTGTATCTGTGCGACTGTTTTTCTTTTTGTGGATTGTTCTTGGGTTGCATTACTTGTGTGATAGGCTCTGTCTCTAGGACAACATGTTAGCTTGTAGCCGTGCAATTTTTCGGATCACTATTAATGCCCTGGATACTTTTCTGAACATCAATGTTTTCAGACAATAACTTTGTAAAGGCCCAATGACATAGAAACCTCTATTTCCATTAATATAATGTAAAATAGATAAGCACACATAGTCTAATCCCCAATTCTGTTATATTATTTATTATGAAATATATTTGACTTTTTTGTCAACTAAAATTCATGACATGAACATGCATGTGAAACTAAATTCTGAACTTCTATTTGTCCTTCATGAAATATTCTGGATGATCCAAATGAAAAGTGTGTTCTTATGCTTCCGTTCTTCTACTATCCTCTGCATTATCGTAGCAGTAAGACACGAGATAAATTATTAATTTTCATCAAAAGTAAATAAATAAGGAAAATGTTAATGGATCGCATAACTGAGATTCAATTTTGTTTCTGTCCAACCACTATCAGTTTATCTCAATCATGTTTATAATAAACCACATCCAAGACAAAAGAAACAAATTCTAGCACCGAAGCTTTCTTCAACATTCACCGGAGTAAAATGGACATATATCATGCTTTTTTTTTCTGTTCTATGTATGCTCCCACGACTCCTCCATGCCCTCAGAGTTCAGACCTGTAATTATTATAAAGAATGGGTCAAAGTGCAGTAAGGATAAGGACATACTGAGTTTGCACAAGAAGATGATTCTAAAGGCCAATGCAAAATCTTATACTATTTGTGAGATTAATTCTAGTGTGTTCCACAGCTGCACACCAATGCTAGCATCTTTATTAAAAAAAGGGCAATGCCAGATAAGAAAGGTATAAGAACAAGGTAATGCAATATTAACTAGGGCAGTAGCCCAAAAGATTAGTCCAAACAGATAAATATCTCAACATCATGGGGACAGCCTTATTATTCTTCCTCTTCATCAAATATTTTCCTACATTCTTTCCACAAGATAGTTTAAACCAATTTTTGCAAAAGAATGCTCATTTCTGGGGACGGGAGAATACAGACCAAACCATGATATATTTTGCTTTGTGTTTTTTTCCTCGCTGTATACACTAGCATAACTTCTATTTGTTTCAAACATCGTGATACGAACCATAAGATAACTCATGGTCATATTGCTTTGCCTCTAAATATGTCTGAAGATCAACGAGCACATCCTAAAACGTATCATATGATATCCTTTGTACTATTTGTATTCCCTAACCTAATCAATTTGATGCTCTGCACAAAGACACCAGTTGCAAGCCTGCCACTAAATCTTGTTTTAAGAAAATTCCGGACAAAAGATAACATGTATGGAAATGCATCTCACAAAAGTTATTTTAGCACTTCTGTGACTAAAATTGTAAGTTGTAACCACAGAGTAGAATGTTTTGCGTCATTATTTTACAAATTTTAGTTTATGAAGAGCATGCGCTCAAGAAGTAGAATTTAAAAAAAATGCTTTGCCAATATAAAAAATTCTATTTGTGTAGGGTCTCAGAAATAAACAGTGAAACTTCGAAAAGGACAATGAAATAGAAATATGCTGGCATGCTAATATTGAGAACAGCACATACCAATTGGTAAGGTTTTCAAATTCATCCGTAGTTAGCCAATCAAGCATTTCATCTGTTACTATTCCTCCTCCACCTGATGTCACTAGTAGAAAAAGGGTCAAACGTGAAGCACATTAGTGCCGGTTTGAATTTGAGCCGGCACTAATGGT
>NW_024119022.1:0-8789 GCF_003073215.2 Triticum urartu
CCCCAAAAGTTATTCCATATGAGTCCACCATACCTTCCTATATGTGGTATCTACCTTCCGTTCCAAGTAAATTTGTACGTGCCAAACTCTAAACCTTCAAATGAAATTCTGTTTTGTATGCTCGAATAGCTCATGTATAACCTACGGTTGTCTATATCTTCCATTCTAGGTGGGTTATTCTCAAGAGGAGTGGACTCCGCTCCTCATTCGACAAGCCATGGATTGATTTTTGTTGGTGGTAAGGGAGTATAAATTTACCATTCGGGAACCGCCTATAATGTGTGTAGCATGGAAGATATTGAGATCTCTCCATTGTTATGTTGACAATGAAAGTATACCACTCAAAATATTATTCATCTCTATTTCAAAATAGAGATCTGGGACCTCTACAAATCCATGCTTCCCTCTGTGAAGGGCCTATCTATTTACTTTTATGTTGAGTAATCATCCTCTTATTAAAAAGCACCAGTTGGAGAGCGCCGCTGTCATTTGCATGTATTACTATTAGTTTACATTGAGTATGACCGTGACTGGATCTCTTTTACCATGAATTACAATATTTAGTCAGTCCTTGGTCTTCAAAGGTGCTCTGCATTTATGTTTTGCGGTCTCAGAAAGGGCTAGCAAGATACCATCTTGTTATATCATATTATGATTGTTTTGAGAAAGTGGTGTCATCCAAGATTTACTATTATTGCTCGCTAGTTGATTATGCCATTGATATGAGTGAACATGAGACCTAAATGTTATTGTGAGTATGGTTAGTTCATAATCTTTGCTGAAAACTTGAATGTTGGCTTCACATATTTACAACAACAAGATCAAACATAGTTTGTAAAAGTTTTTATTTATCATTTTCAGTTTTTCAACTGAATTGCTTGAGGACAAGCAAGGGCTTAAGCTTGGGGGAGTTGATACGTCTCCATCGTTACTACTTTTCCAAACACATTTGACCTTGTTTTGGACTCTAACTTGCATGATTTGAATGGAACTAACACGGACTCACGATGTTTTCAGCAGAATTGCCATGGTGTTATTTTTGTGCAGAAATAAAAGTTCTCGAAATGACCTGAAACTTCAGGGCGAATATTTTTGGAATATATAAAAAATACTGGTGAAAGAATCAACACCAGGGGGCCCACACCCTATCCACGAGGGTGGGGGCATGCCCCCTATCTCGTGGGCCCCCTGAGGCTCCACCGACCTCAACTCCAACTCTATATATTCACGATCGGGGAGAAAAAATCAGAGAGAAGTATTCATCACGTTTTACGATACGGAGCCGCCGCCAAGCCCTAATCTCTCTCGGGAAGCTGATCTGGAGTCCGTTCGGGGCTTCGGAGAGGGGAATCCGTCGCCATCGTCATCATCAACCTTCCTCCATCACCAATTTCATGATGCTCACCACCGTGCATGAGTAATTCCATCGTAGGCTTGTTGTACGGTGATGGGTTGGTTGAGATTTATCATGTAATTGAGTTAGTTCTGTTAGGGTTTGGTCCCTACTATCCATTATGTTCTGAGATTGATGTTGCTATGACTTTGCTATGCTTAATGCTTGTCACTAGCGCCCGACTGCCATGATTTCAGAACTGATCCTATTATGTTTCCATGAATATATGTGAGTTCTTGCTCCTATTTTGCAAGTCAATAGTTACCTACTATGTGTTATGATCCGTTAACCCCGAAGTGACAATAATCGGGACAATTACCGGTGATGACTATAGTTTGAGGAGTTCATGTATTCACTAAGTGCTAATGATTTGTTCTGGTACTCTATTAAAAGGAGGCCTTAATATCCCTTAGTTTCCGATAGGACCCCGCTGCCACGGGAGTGTAGGACAAAAGATGTCATGCCAGTTCTTTTCCATAAGCACGTATGACTATATTCCGAATACATGCCTACATTACATTTACGAACTCGAGCTAGTTCTGTGTCACCCTATGTTATAACTGTTGTATGAGGAATCGCATCCGACACAATTATCCATCACTGATCCATTGCCTACGAGCTTTTCACATATTGATCTTTGCTTAGTTACTTTACCGTTGCCAGTGTTACAATCACTACAAAACCAATATTATTACATTTGCCACCATTACCGCTACTTACATATTACTTTGCTACTAAATATTTTGCTGCAGATATTAAGTCTTTCAGGTGTGGTTGAATTGATAACTCAACTGTTAATACTTGAGAATATTCTTTGGCTCCCCTTGTGTTGAATCAATAAATTTGGGTTGGATACTCTACCCTCAAAAACTATTGCGATCCCCTATACTTGTGGGTTATCATTGGACTATGTCCATACGGCTAAGAATCTGGCAGATCCCTTTATGAAAGGGCTATCACGTGTTGTGATAGATAATGCATCGAGGGAGATGGGTATGAGACCCACATGAGTTGCCATGGTGGTAACCCAACCTATGTGATCGGAGATCCCGTGAATTAGGACCTGGGAAAACAAGCCAGTGGTGAACTGAGGAGAGTAACTATACTAACCCACTCCGTTGAAGATGCAATACTCTCAATACTGTATGGTAGGATGACTTTGTCTTAATGTGTTCCAAAGCTTATGTAAGCAGGATGCTATCCTACAGAGCGATCTTTGGAGGAACACACCTATGTGAGCCCGACTGCTAGTCACAGTCTATGAGATTGGGGTGATCTCTAGTAAGCTCATGAATAGGCCAGGAGTGTGACTTATATGCTCCACCCGAGGGGTCAGCCTTCGGCAGCCCAGTACTAGTAAGACATGTGGTGAAGCTTCTTTGCGCCAAACTTACAATTCAAGGCATAGTCCATTGTTCAGTTGTGATGGAGTGTAGCTACATGCTCTAGGTGAAGCTCAACCTTAACAGGTCTTCACTAAAACACCGGTATATCGAAATAACAAATGGAACAGAGGACACAATGGGCCCTCGAGATCTGGTGGGGGATTGCTGAATTTGGGATGGGCTTTAGGCCCATATAGCCATTTCTGGAATATCTCTAAGGGCCCATGTGGGTATATGGCACTAGGTGTAATGGGAAGTTTAGTCTCACCCCGCTAGTGGAGGAATTGGACCTCTTTATAAGGGTTTCTCTTCTACATGCAATTGGAGCTTGAGAATGGAAGAGGCCCTCGCGCGCTCCTCCTCCGCCACCCGCCTCGCCACGCCACGCCACTCCATGCCTTGTCACAACACGCCACGGGTTCTGGGATTGAGCTGAGCCGAGCTCACACCTACACGCTTATTTTTTCTAGTCACTAACGGAGAGTTTCCGACAGCTGGGCCACGATATGAGACTACGGATCGTGGGCTTTCACGGACTCGGACATGGGTCGACCCCACGTCTCTCCACGCGGTTGCGCCTATATAAGTGTGTGGTGTCTCCCAACCCTAGCCGCCATGAATAGATCACATCTGCTCACGCGCGCGCCCGTCATCATTCCTTTGTTGCCGCTGCCGCCGGTGACTCCATCCCGCCTGCTGCATACACGGTTGACGGGAGAGCACGTATCTGAAACCCCGCCCGTCTGGTTCCTATACGGGAGAGGGGCGAATAGGTTTTTGGGCAGCGACTACGCGACTGCTCACATCTGATCCACTACTTCCTCTACGTCCGTGTCGTCTTCATCATCACCATGTCCACCGACGTCGAACATGCCGCCGCCGAGAAGCTCGAGGCAGACAAGAAGGCCGCTGAGGATGCTGTTGCTGCCACCACTGTTGCGGCCTCTGCATGGCCTACTGGAGGATATAACTCATTTATCCCGCTCCTATTATTTTCTGTTTTAGCCATGCCAGCGTTATACGTAGATCTTTCTGCAATTAGCGTAGTATGTGCTTGCTTGACTGAATATCAGTATGAGTTTATTTGTGTCAATGCCATGCTAGTAATTTACTCATGGATTAAGTTAATCAAAAATATTCCTATTTACTCAACAATCCAAAAACCTTTTATGTGTAGGAATTTTTCGGCGAGTGGCTTTGCCGCCGCACTGAAACCGAATAAGTTTATCGGTACATATTTTAAGCGTGGGCAGACAAAGACCAACTTATGGCTCATGGCTATGAACGGGTTCTGGGTCACCGGTGTTCCTTCAGGAACGATTGCTCCTGCACAGGAGAAGGCATTCAAGGAAGCTACCGTCGTGTTCCTAGGAGCAGTTCTTAGCGTGATCGGAGATAAGTTGGTCGACGCATATTTACATGTGCATGTTTCCAAGGACTTGTGGGAGGCGCTCGAATCTAAGTTCGGGGCCACCGACGCTGGGAGTGAAATGTATGTTATAGAGCAGTTCCAGGATTACAAGATGGTTGAAAACCGTCCTGTACTGGAGCAGGCTCATGAGATAATATGCATCGTTAAGGAGCTTGAACTTCTTAAGTGCGAGTTACCGACCATGTTTTTCACGGGCTACATAATCGCTAAGCTTCCTAATTCTTGGAGGAACTTTGCCACCACTCTGAAACATCAGAGGCATGAATTCTCTGTGGAGGATGTCATTGGCCATCTGAGTGTTGAGCAGAATTCGAGGGCAAAGGACTCACATGGAAAAGGGGTGGAAGGAACCTCTATCGCCAACATGATGAACCAGAGGAACCATAACTCCCACAAGCCCAAGGGAAAGAACGGTGTCCAACACAATACCGACTTTAAGAAGAACGGTAAGAAGACCTTTAAGAAGAACAAGAAGGGTGAGGGTTGCTTTACTTGTGGTTCGGTTGAATACTGGGCCAACAGGTGGCCAAACAAGTACAAGAACCCAGGACATATTCTAAGTTGGTCAACATGATTGTGGGCAACAATGAAAATGGTGCATCTGGGTACGGTATTTTATTTACTGTTTTTTCAGTGTTTCAGCCCACCGATTGGTGGGCAGACACGGGTGCAGGTGTGCATGTGTGTGCTGACATTTCATTGTTTTCTTCTTACCAGGTCACAAGCCACAGGTCCGTATTTATGGGGAATGGCGTGAGTGCTTCTGTTTATGGTGTTGGCACGGTCAATCGGAAGTTTACTTCGGGAAGGATCGTGCAGCTGAAGAACGTGCAGCATGTCCCCGCCATCAAGAAGAACCTCGTTAGTGGCTCCCTTCAATGTAGAGAAGGGTTTAAGTTGGTTTCCGAGTCTAATAAATTATTTATTGCTAAATATGGACTCTTTGTTGGAAAAGGTTATGAGAGCGGAGGAATGTTCCACCTTTCCCTAGCAGATTTTTGTAATAAAGTCGTGAACCATATTCATTCGAATGTTAATGAATCTGAAGTTTGGCATTCAAGTCTTTGTCACATTAGTTTCGGTGTTATGGTGCAGCTAGCTAAGTTGGATTTAATCCCGAGTTCCACTTTAGTCAAAGGTTCTAAGTGCCTTTCATGTGTGCAAGCTAAGCAACCTCGCAAGCCTCACAAGGCCGCGGAGGAGAGACACTTGGCACCATTAGAACTCATACATTCTAATCTTTATGACATGAATGGTGTGTTGACTAAAGGTGGAAAGAAATACTTCATGACATTGATACATGATTCCACTAGATATTGATGTTTGTATCTGTTAAATACTAAATATGAGGCTCTACACTACTTTAAAATCTATAAGTCAGAAGTTGAGAATCAACTTGAAAAGAAAATTTAACAAGTCTAGTCAGATCGTGTTGGAGAGTACTTCTCGAGTGATTTGATTCCTTTTGTGTGGAACACGACATTATTCATGAGAGGATGCCTCCCTATTCACCCTAGTCAATCGGGGTTGCCAAGGGGAAAAATCTTACTCTAACTGATTTGGTTAACGCCATGATAGATACATCGGGTTTATCCAAGGCATGGTGGGGAGGCTATATTGACGGCATGTCATGTCCTGAATAAAGTTCCGACAAAGGGTAATGAGATCACTCCCTATGAGAAATGGGAGAAGAGAAGGACAACACTCTCGTACTTGCGTACCTGGGGCTGTTTGGCGAAAGTTAATGTGTCGATCCCCAAAAAGCGTAAGCTTGGACACAAGACTGTGGACTGCGTTAATATGGGCTATGCTAAGAACTGCGTTAGCTATAGATTTCTAGTAGTGAAATCTGAGGAACCTAACCAGAAGGTCGGTACAATTATGGAGTCTAAGGATGCTACATTCTTTGAGGATATTTTTCCTATGAGAGATATGCAAAGCACTTCTAGACAGGAATCTGAGGAGACTCCTGAGCCTGCCATTCCTATGGAATATTATGAATGAACACATGATGAAAATCCTGAGGAGGATGACTAGGAAACCCTTGGTAGGGGCAAGAGACAAAGGACTGCAAAGACCTTTGGTGATGATTTCTCCGTGTACCTCGTGGATGATACTCCCACTTCTATTTCATAAGCGTATGCCTCTCTAGAAGCTGACTACTCGTAGGATGCGGTTCGTAGCGAGATGGATTCCATCATGGCTAACAAGACACGAGAGATCACTGACCGTCCATATGGTTGCAAACCTTTGGGATGTAAGTGGATTTTTAAGAAGAAGCTTAGGCCCGATGGTACGATTGAAAAGTACAAGGCTAGGCTTGTGGCCAAGGGCTATGACCAGAAAAAAAGAGGAAGATTTCTTTGATACATATTCACCTATGACTAGACTGACCACCATTCGAGTATTACTCTCGTTGGCGGCCTCTCATGGTCTTCTCGTCCACCAGATGGATGTTAAGACAGAGTTTCTGACTGGAGAGCTAAACGAGGAAATCTACATGCAACAGCCAGATGGCTTTGTGATAGATGGTCAGGAAAGAAAGGTGTGTAGGTTGCTAAAAATTTTATATGGCCTGAAGCAAGCACCTAAGCAATGGCATGATAAGTTTAATACAACTCTGACATCTGTTGGTTTCGTTGTTAATGAGGCTGACAAATGTGTATACTATCGCCATGGTGGGGGCGAAGGAGTTATACTGTGCTTGTATGTTGATGACATACTGATATTCGGAACAAACCTCAAAGTCATTGAGGAGGTCAAATCGTTTCTATCTCAGAACTTTGAGATGAAAGACCTTGGTGTGGCTGATGTTATCTTGAACATCAAGCTACTGAGAGATAATGACGGTGGGATCACACTTCTGCAATCCCACTATGTTGATAAGGTGTTGGGTCGTTTTGGATATTCGGACTACACACCATCTCAAACACCATATGATCATAGCATGTTGATTCGAAAGTCCAAATGCATGGCTAAAGATCAATTTAGATACTCTCAAATCATTGGTTCACTGATGTACCTAGCGAGTGAAACGAGGCCTGACATCGCGTTTGCTATGAGCAAACTGAGCCGGTTTGTTTCCAAACCGGGTGATGTACATCGGCATGCTGTTGAAAGAGTTATGCGCTATCTGAAAGGTACTATGAACTATGGACTTCACTATACCAGAGACCCATCGGTACTTGAAGGGTATAGTGATGCGAAATTAATCTCCGATGCTGATGAGATCAAGGCCACTACTGGGTATATGTTTACTCTTGGCGGTGGCGCTGTTTCCTGGAAGTCTTGCAAGCAAACGATCTTAACGAGATCGACAATGGAAGCAGAATTAATAGCATTAGACACATCTGGTGTTGAAGCAGGATGGCTTCGAGATCTTTTGATGGACTTGCCATTGGTTGATAAACCGGTTTTGGCTATCCTTATGAACTATGACAATCGGACTGTCATCACCAAGGTGAAGAGTTCAAAGGATAACATGAAGTCCAACAAACACATAAGAATGAGATTAAAAGCTATCAGAAAATTAAGAAACTCTAGAGTGATAGCGTTGGATGATACGTCTCCATCTTATCTACTTTTCCAAACACTTTTGACCTTGTTTTGGACTCTAACTTGCATGATTTGAATGGAACTAACCTGGACTGATGCTGTTTTTGGCAGAATTGCCATGGTGTTATTTTTGTGCAGAAATAAAAGTTCTCTAAATGACCTGAAACTTCACGGAGATTATTTTTCGAATATATAAAAAATACTGGCAAAATAATCAATACCAGGGGGCCCACACCCTGTCCACGAGGGTGGGTGTCGGTGTCAAAACCAGCGGATCTCGGGTAGGGGGTCCCGAACTGTGCGTCTAGGCCGGATGGTAACAGGAGGCAAGGGACACGAAGTTTTACCCAGGTTCGGGCCCTCTTGATGGAGGTAAAACCCTACGTCCTGCTTGATTAATATTGAAGATATGGGTGTTACAAGAGTAGATCTACCACGAGATCAGAGAGGCTAAACCCTAGAAGCTAGCCTACGGTATGATTGTATGTTATGATTGTTGTCCTACGGACTAAAACACTCCAGTTTATATAGACACCGGAGAGGGTTAGGATTACACAAGGTCAGTTTCAAAGGAGGAGATATCCATATACGTATTGCCTAGCTTGACTTCCACGCCAAGTAGAGTCCCATCCGGACACGAGACGAAGTCTTCAATCTTGTATCTTCATAGTCTAACAGTCCGGCCAATGGAGATAGTCCGGCTGTCCGGAGACCCCCTAATCCAGGACCCCCTCAGTAGCCCCTGAACCAGGCTGCAATGATGATGAGTCCGGCCCGCAGTTGTCTTCGGCATTGCAAGGCGGGTTCCTTCTCCGAATACATCACAGAAGAATTTGAATATGAGGATAGTGTCCGACCCTGCAAAATAAGTTCCACATTTCACCATAATGAATAATGCTTTCGCAGATCTAATCCGCTAGCTTGTTTTGGCAACATGACGTTACGTCATGGCCCGATGATTATTCGAACAGTTTCTTTTAACCAGCCCCGCACATAACGCGAGGCAGTTTTTCGACACGTCTTG